>NW_024435327.1:0-13136 GCF_017639785.1 Mesocricetus auratus | reverse complement strand
GATGCAGATTTGTGACTCTCCTATGCAGTTTATCATGGATGTCTTTGGCATATTCCCAACAGACAATATTTATGAATTGGAGGTCTCCACTAACCATGTTCTGCCATTCCTGGGTCACATTGCACCTCTACATGGCCGTATGACAAGGCTTCAAAAATTGCATGTAATTCACATCTTCTTGAACACACACACACTGGCAACTACCTTGGCAAACATAGAGATGTGTCCTGTCCAGTTTCTCTCTCAGTTATGCAAACTCAACTCCCTGGAGCATCCTTCCATTTATGGCATTTACTTTCACCCTGAACACATGCGGCTGTTTATTGGGTAAGGAATGATGGAGAGCTGTTTCTACTGTTTCAGAAAAGCTTTTTTCTTTACTTCAAGCATTAGTGGGCCCTGGTATTGTCCCGGTGGATTTAACAGTGATGGACTCATCACAGTATCTAAGTGTGGGTGTGCATCCTTCTTAACTGAAGGCACCTGGTACAATGACCATTCATTTTGCAGTCAGAGCTGGGATAGGAGATGTTTAGAGACCTGAATTGAAATCAGGTCTGTTGGGTGGGACAGAAACATTGAGTGTGCTCTGGAAAATTCTTCTTGAGATCCTGGCTATGCTAATGGGAAGGGAGTAGGGCAGGGTAGCAAATCCTGAGCTGAGGAATATGCACACCTGCATAGGAACCTAAGGAACTCTGTATTCAGATCTGTAAATATGGGCCAGAACGTTCTTCTGCTGGATTTGTCTCAGCCTCTAAGTTCTTCTGCAGGGAAGAATAATGTGAGCATAGATTGGGACTTAGAAGTTCGAAAATGGGTGATGCTGGGGTAAGAGATTATCAGTGTCAAGGGTGAGGCACAAGATAACCAAACATATGGGACATTGAAAGCAGTGCTAAGAGGAAAGTTTATAGCATTTAGTGTCCACATGAAGAAACTGGAGATTAGTCACATTAGAGAATTAACAGCAGAACTGAAACCTCTTGAACACAAAGAAGTAAACTCACCCTGGAGGAGTACATGCCAGGAAATAATCAAATTGAGGGCTGGACTCAATGAAGTAGAAACAAGGAAAACAAGACAAAGAATCAATGTAATGAAAAGTTGGTTCTTTGAGAAATCAACAAGATAGACAAACCTGTATACAAACTCATGAAATGGCGGAATGTGAACATGCAAGTTAACAAAATCAGAGATGAAAAGTGGGATATAACATTGGACACTGAGGAAATAAAAAGAATCATCAGGTCATACTTTGAGAACCTGTACTCCACAAAATTCAAAAAAATGGACAAGTTTCTGGATAGATATCACCTGCCAAAAGTTAAATCAAGAACAGATAAGCAAATTAAATACACCTATAGCCCCTAAGAAATTAGAAACAGTCATCAAAAGAATCCCAACCAAAGAAAGCCCAAAGCCAGATGCACTCAGTGCAGAATTCCTCCAGAAATTCAAAGACCAGCTTATACCAATTCTCCTCAAAGTATTCCATGCAATAGAAGCAGAAGGGTCTCTGCCAAACTCTTTTTACCAGTCTTCAATAACCTTGGTACCCAAAGCACCCAAAGGCACAACTGATAAAAAACTTCAGAACAATATTCCTTATGAACATCGATGCAAAATAATTCAATAAAATACTGACAAATCAGATTCAAAACCACATCAGAAAACTCATAATCCATCATCAAGTAGATTTCATCCCAGGGATGTATGCATGGTTCAACATTGGTAAATACACCAGTGCAATCCACCAAATAAACAAGTTGCTAGATCAATTTACCATTCATACTTTGCTTTGTTTTATTTTTCTAGACAGTGTTGTTCTGTGTACTGCTGGTTGTGTTGGATCTCAGTCTTTAGATCGGGCTGA
This sequence comes from Mesocricetus auratus, assembly GCF_017639785.1. NCBI lineage: Eukaryota > Metazoa > Chordata > Mammalia > Rodentia > Cricetidae > Mesocricetus > Mesocricetus auratus. Next base: position 11,260 of record NW_024435327.1, on the reverse strand, counting down.
CCTCCAACTGAGAGATCCACTTTCTCCTGAGTCTTAGGATTAAAGGTCTGTGCTAGATCTGCCTGTCTGGTTATTCATATCCTTCAAGAGTAGATCCTTTTAATCATGATATTTAATTTATTATCACAAGATGATTTTTCAAGATAATCCAGGGAGAGGAACGAGGGTGTGATTCCTTGGAAGTATGGTGTGCAATATGCCTATGACTCTACACTGCATCCTCATGCTTCCCAAAGTAACGGTATTAATAATATAATTTTAATGAAATAAACATACAAGCAGACTGTATATAGTGAATATACACTCACAAATGAATATAATGAGTATAGAGATGCATAAGATAGTAAAAGGAAGCACTGTGTGGTCACCCTTGCCAACCCCACGGTCACAAGTCCCTGTCTTCCCACTCTCTCAATCTCAGAACCCTACTTTTCTAACCGGTTATAAAACTGACCAAGATGGCTCCAAGGTTTGGAATGTGGAGAGAAATCTCAGTGGTTAAGAAAACTAGCTGACCTTCAAGAGATCCTATGTTCAATATCCAGCAATCACACATTGTTGTACAACCATCAGTAATGAGATCTGGTACCCTCTTCTGACCTGCAGGGACCAATGCAGACAGAACTCTGTATACATATTAAATAAATAAATCTTTAAAAATTCATTTAAAAAATCCAAGATTAGCTCAGGGTTGAAAATAACCTAGAATGCAAGATTGGTTTAATTGGGGAAGTTCTTGGATGCCAGCATGGGTTGGTGGTGAATACCTATGGTTCCCTGAACTTGAAAGGGAAGATAAGAGAATTTTAGAGAGATGAAAACTAGGCCTGGGTAACACCTATAAACTGGTCTCCTTAAAAAGTGAAGCTAAAGTGTAGCTGTGAAAGCTGTGAGACTTAGAGCTTACATAACATGCTCTAGGCTCTGGGTTCTATGTCACCACCATAAATGTTTGAAAATCAATCCAAATTGGAGTGGGGTTGCACACCTTTAATCACAGCATTCCAGGCACATAGATAAGTAGATCTCTATGAGTTGAAGGAAAGGCTGGTCAACTTATTGAGGTTCAGGCCTTCTAAGACTATATAGAACCAACATAAAATTGAAAGAAATAAAGGAAAGGAAAGAAAGGAAGGAGAAAGGAAGGAAGAAAGGAAAGAAGAAAGAAAGAGAGAGAGAGAAAGGAAGGAAGGAAGGAAGGAAGAAAGAAAGAAAGAAAGAAAGAAAGAAAGAAAGAAAGAAAGAAAGAAAGAAAGAAAAGAGAAATCCATATTGGTCATGGATGCTAGAATATTTGTAAACCAGGTAGTACTTGGTAACTGAACCAGGAGAATGTGGGCCAGCTCCTGTGGTTCTAATGGAGCTGGAACTGGAGTGTAAAGTGGCAACAGCCAGTATGTAACTCATTCTGTATGAAAGGATGCTTAGAGCCCAGAGAGCTGTGGAGCAAATTTGCACACTGTAAATAGGTATCACTCTCATTGTTAAGAAAAAAACTGACTGGTGGCTAGGCTAGAGAATGCTAGTAAAAAGAAGGACAGAGTCAGTAGCATTGCCCAGAAGACATAAAGGAGGCATGACATGAAATGGAGGCAAAACCAAAAAATTTGGAGCAACACATATATTAATAGAAATGGGTTAATTTACATTGTAAGAGTTAGCAAGGTGTTGGGGGTTCTCGTCTTTTTTCCCAGCACTCAGGAGGCAGAGGCAAGTGGATCTCTGTGAGTTCAAGGCCAGCCTGGTCTACAGAGTGAGTTCCAGACAGGCTACAAAACAATACAGAGAAACCCAGTCTTAATAAAACAAACAAACAAAAACAAACAGTTGTAAGAGTTAGTTAGTCTGCTGGAAAGATGGCTCAGCAGTTAAGATCAGTGAGTGCTCACCTAGATTGTCTGGGTTAAATTCTCAGAACCCACATGGAAGCTACCAACTGTCTGTTCTTCCAAGATCTGATACCCTTACAGTGACATACATTCAGTCAAAACATGAATGCACATAAACTAAGACTGAAAAATTATATTAAGAAAAGTTAGTAAGAAGATTGGGCTAATGGCTGAGCATTTATAATGTGGAACAGAGAGGCCTCTCCCAGCTGCATTCTGTGGGCTTGAGCTGCTATTGGGAAGTCCTAGAGCAAACTGCATGGTGGGTTTGGGGTTTTGCTCATCCAGACAGAAAGGGTTACACATACTCAGTAAAGACAGATTAAACAAAAGAAAACAAAAACAAAACAACACAAACCTCTATACAGGCAACAGTGTGATTAAAATTATACAAAGGCATTGGAGAGCAAAGGAGGATATAAACAATAATAAAAATATGTTTAGTTTTAATATAACAAAGACCCCAGAGAAGATAGAAGCAGGTGTGGAGTTCTGTAATGAAACATAGACTCCACCTCCCAGAGTACAATCAAAGAGAGCAAGATCAGCAGCAATATGAATAAAGGATCAAGACCCTGATGGGGGAACATAAGCATCAGCTGACCCGAGCTAGTAAGAGATGACTGACTGCACCGTCAACTGGGAAACCTGCATAGGACTGAAGTGGACCCCTGAATACAGGTAGCATTGGTCTGCCTTGGGCAGTATCTGAGGGCACTGGCAGTGGGACTAAGAACTAACTGTAATATATAAAATGACTTTTGAGTTTTCTCTTCTCTGAGGAGAGATTCCTTGATCAGCCTAGATAAGGCAGGAGACAGCACCTTGGTCCTGGCTCACATGGTGTTGAACAGATTTTGTTGAAATCCTAGGGGAGGCCTTACCCTCTCTGAGGAGCAGATGGGAGGTGGGATGGGGGAAACGAGTATATTGCATATATATATATATATATATATATATATATTTATATGTATACTCATGCATCGTGCATGGGCATGGAGGAAAGAAGAGGGAGGTAGGGACAATTCTGTGACTGCTGGGAACAGAGATTCTGTGATCTAAAAAACAAGCCATCCATCCAACCCCAAATCAGACTGTTTTTGTTTTGATATTTTGCTTATTTTATTCCTGAGAGGGTATCTATGTGTAACAACTCTGGCTGTCCTGGAGTTTGATTTGTGGAGCAGGCTGCCCTGGAAGTCATACAGATCTGCCTTCCTCTGCCTGCCTCTGCCTCCCAAGTGACTGGATTAAATGCGTGTTTCACCATATTCGGTTCCTAAACCAGTCTCTTAATGTATTTATTTGAGGTGAAAAGAAGGAATATTCTGTATTAGCTTGAACTGCAAAGCCACCCCAGGTGGCTGCTGGAGGGAGCATTTGGGGGATCAGAAAACCTCCTGAGTGAACACCTGTGATTCAGCTTGTGAAGAACTTGGCCCCGGGATTCAGGCAGTGACTCAGACAATTCTTTGATCCCTTTTGGCTTTGTGGTATCTATTACCCAGTTGTTTTAGATATCTCTTTTATTGTGTGTATGAGTGTATTGCCTGCATGTATATATGTGCACCACATGAGGGCATAGTACGCTATGAGTTTAAGAGATGCCATCAGGGCACCTAAAACTGGAGTTGGGGATGGTTGTGAGCCAGTTTGTGTGCATTGGGAACTGATCCTGTGTCCCTGGCTAATGGGGGAAGTCCTGTGTATATGTCAATACAACACTGTTGTCCAATAGGGAACCAAGATAGGTGGGACTAGGAGTCCAGAAGGACTCTGGGAAGGGGAAACACAGAGAGTCAAGATGTAACACCATGGAGTAGGAAGCCTGGAAACTTCTCCAGTAAGAGAAATACTTAGATTAACCATTATGGGATAATTACTTAAGTCAAAGCTAGCCAGTAAGAAACAAGCAAGGCCAACAGCTTCATAAATAATATAGCCTCCTGTGTCTTTATTTGGGACTGATGCAGCTCTAGAACCAGGCTGGCAGGAAGGCTTTACACCTGGCAAGAGCAACAAGTGCTCTTATCTGCTGAGCCATTTATCCATCCTCCAACTTAGTCAATAATTTAGCACTTGCTCAGGGGGAGAGTAGCCTCTGTCATCTACATCTCATGAACTTATTATTTTGAACTAAGTAGACGCAGATGAGGGAATGGGGGTGGGAGTGGAACAACCTTGGATCCCCTTGGAACTGGTGTTACAGGACGTTTTTACATGTCTAACATGGGTGCTGGGAACCAAACTCAGGTTCTCCTCAAGAGCAGTGCACCCTCTGAATCGATGGGATATTTCTCCATCCCCTGCATCTGTTTAGTTTGTGAGTATATGCACACCACAACATTCTTGAATGGCCTGCTGGAGGAGGTCAAGGAGAATTTTGGGAGTCAGACCTCCCCTTAACCTTCATGGGCCCCAGGAAATAAATTTATGGTAACAAGCTGGCAGCCAGTTCCCATTAGCTTTGTGGCAAGCTCTATCACCTAAATTGTTAACAAACAAACCAATGAGAGGTGAAGTTGTTCAAAAATTCTCCATTGTTATCTGCTTATCCAGGGGAGTAAGGTCCAAGGTCTAGGTTTAGGGACATTTTAGTGCATAAAAGACAGTTTACACTTGAATGCTTATATTATAGATCTTAGGGGCTGCCAATTGTTTAGAACAGGACAGGGAGTTTTGTCCCTCTCTTGGAGGCCCTTATTTGCAGGTTTCTAGCCAGATTTTAGGAGTCCTGAAGAACAGGACACACAGACACAGTGGTGTAAGGCAACAATCTCAACACCCAAGAAAAGGGGGAAAGAAGATCTGGAGTTCAAGGACAATCTTGGCTGCTCATTTTCAAAAAGACAGGGGGGTGAGATGGAGAGAAATGATCTAAAAATGTCCTCTATATACTACTACCTTTGCTCTGTGTAGACCTTAGCTTACTTTTGCCATCTTTCATGTGCCCACAGCACCTCCTCCTTGGCGTTTCCTGAATTGCAACCATTAGGCCCTCTGGAAACACTCCTAAGGTAACAAGTGTGCATTGTTCAGCTGAGGCTGACAACTTTGGGCAACCAGTAGCTACTCAATCATATGTAACAGAAGCCCAGCAGGAAGGGAGAAGCAAAGCAATGTCAGAATGGCTGGAGTTTACTTTGATATCAAGTTTAGGCTAGAACCCAGACTTCATTGGATCATTGCATCCCTGCAGTGGCATGACTGTCCTGACCAGGAACCCGGGACCAGGCTAATGACTAAGAAGGATAATACAGGGACTGCATCCAGGACCCAGGATCTAACCATTAATTTACAACTCACAACAGAATACAGCTAACTACTCTTGTCGCGTCCTTATGACTGCATTCAACTGTCCCATGGACTCCATGCTATCAGTGTCAACCTTGGACGCTATGCTCTGAGCCAACTACACAGCATTTATTTCCAATATGTGAAGCTATGTGCTCTTGGGTCCTGCTGATGACAGACCTGACCCTGGGTTTTTATTTCTTAATATGCAGAAATACCTCCCTCTATTTGGAGCCAATGAGGACAAAGCTTGCTATATGGAGTGCTGAGAAAGGAGCCCAGGACCCCATACAAGCACTGCAATTAATCTACCTATGGAAATACACCACCCACCATTGCCTCCATGCTTCTGAACTCAAACCATTCTCTTGCCTCCTCCTTCCTTTCTCCCTCCTTCCAGTCCTTGTACTTTTTCTCTTTTTTCAGTTTTTTGAAAGTGAGTCTCTGTAACTTTGTTTTTTGTTTGTTTTGTTTTTCTTGGGTTTTGCTCCACAAGGTTTCTCTGTGACTTTCAAGGCTGTCCTGGAAATAGCTATTGTAGACCAGGTTGGTCATGAACACATAGAGAATCGCCTGCTTCTGCCTCCCGAGTGTTGGTTCTGAAGGCATGTGGCACCATCACCAGGATATCTGTAATTTGGTAGCATTTCCTGGGATTCACTTTATAGACCAGGCTGGCCTTGAAGTCACAGGGCTCTATCTCTCCCTCTGGATTACTGGGATTAAAGGCATGTGCCACCACCTGATTTGAGTCAAACAGAATCTGATACAGCAGATCTTTGTTACAGATTCCAACTCACATCCTGAATCTAGACAAACTTATGATTTTATAAGGCCAATGGATACATGACCGTGGTCATTCTAGGTTTATGTGTTCATTCTGTTAAAAACAGAATAACTCAGAGCTAATTCACAATCAGAACACTATAGAACTTACAGGGTATGATAGCTCTCTTCCATGATCCTATTTCATAGCCAGAAACTGTGGTAGGAAAATGACTGAGAGTTTCAAATCTGCTTAGGCTACATAATAAATTCCAGATAGGCATAGGCTATACTGAAACCCCCTCTGTAAAGAAAATCTATGATCATCAAATGAACAAATCTTAGAACTCAGAGTTTGTGGAGAGATACTACAGGGGACACTCTGACCTTGGTAATAGCCTGGGGTCTTTCTCTTTGACACACTGAAACAGGAGTCAATCAATATACATAATGTAAATTTCCAAATAGGATTAACAGGATGGAGACTTAACTCACCAAACATATTGCAGTTTGTGGGTGAAGCTGGGACTACAAAGGGAAGACGAGAGTGGAGAGTTGTGTAAAAGGGTCAGAGGAGCCAGAGGAGAAACACACAGTTCTTGGGCCTGAGTCATTCTCTGGTCTTGCTGGGAATAAGAGAGCGAGCATAGCCACCTGCCTCTGGTAAGTAATGCTCCTCCATCAAAACACCCCATACACCCCCTTATATCCCACTACCTCACCCCATTGCCCAAAGCTAGGTCTATTCAGTGTCCATGGGTGACATTAGGCATAAGATGATGAATGGAGTGTTGATTTCAGTGTCATCAGTGGAGCAGGTTTAAGACATTGAATTAGACCCCTTGATTGTTTTGGAGCTGTCTTCAACTCAAATGTGTAATATTGTCTGTCTGTCAGTTGTTATGTTGTTTTGAAGAGCCCCAACAGTTAGCCCCCCAATAGTTGGAAAATTACTAAACTGCCCTGTCCTTGGATGTGATCAGCTACACTTAAACATCTTCCCTGGTGGACCTCAAGGACTTGAAAGTATTCCCCAGAACTCATTCCTCAAAGACATAAGAACATTCTGAAAACTTGACCACATACTGGACAACATATGAAACCTCAACAGGTATAAAAAAATGGAATAACTCCATGCGACTTATCAGACCACAATGCCTTAAAATTAGAATTCAACAACAATGCAAATTGCAGAAAACATACCAACCCATGGAAATTGAACAATGCACAATTGCACCATACCTGGTGCAAAGAAGAAACAAAAGAGAAATTAAATACTTCCTATAATTCACTTATATTGAAGATACAACATGCCTATACTTATGAGAAACTTTGAAAGCAGTGCTAAGAGGGAAGTTTATAGCACTAAGTGCCAAGGTGAAGAAACTGGAGATTAGTCACACTAGAGAAATAACAGCACAACTGAAATCCCTAGAACACAGAGAAGCAAACTTAGCCAGGAGAAGTAGGTGCCAGGAACTAATCAAATTGAGGGCTGAACACAATAAAGTAGAAACTAGAAAAACAATACAAATAATCAATGCAACGAAGAGTTGGTTCCTTAAGAAAAACAACAAGATAGACAAACCTTTATCCAACCTCACAAAACAACATAGTATGAACATGCAAAATAACAAAATCAGAAATGAAAAAGGGAATATAACAATTGGCACTGAGGAAATCCAGAGAATCATCAGGTCATACTTTGAAAACCTGTACTCCACAAAATTCAAATGTTGAAAGGAAATGGACAATTTTCTGGATAGATATCACCTGCCAAAATTAAATCAAGAACATATAAGCAATTTAAATAAACATATAACCCCTAAGGAAATAGAAGCATTCATCAAAAATCTCCCAACCAAAAAAAAATCCAGGTCCAGATGAACTCAGTGCAGAATTCTGCCAGACATTCAAAGGTCAGCTTATACCAACTCTTCTCAAAGTACTCCACACAATAGAAACAGAAAGGTCTTTGCCTAACTCTTTTTGCCAGGCTTCAATAACCTCAATACCTAAGCCACACAAAGACACAATTAAGAAAGAGAACTTCAGAACAATATCCCTCATGAACATTGATGTAAAAACACTCAAGAAATCACTGGCAAATTGGATCCAAGAACACATCAGAAAACTCATCCACCATGATCATGTATGCTTCATTCCAGGGATGCAGGGATGGTACAACATACAAAAATCCATCGAACTAATCCGCCATATAAACAAGATCAGAAACAAAAAACATATGATCATGTCACTAGATGCTGAAAATGCCTTTTATGCAATCCAACACTCATGATAAAGGTCTTGGAGACATCCCAGAAAACAGGAACTTACCTTAGCTATATACAGCAAATCAACAGACAACATCAAACTAAATGAACAGAAACTCAACTTGATTTCTCTATAATCAGAAACAAGATCAGGCTGTCTATTCTCTCCATATCTTTTCAATATTGTTCTTGAAGTTCTAGCTAGAGCAATACAACAAGAAAAGGAGATCAAGGGGATGCAAATTGGAAAGGAAGAGGTCAAACTTTTACTATTTGCAGATGATACTACAGTTTACATAATTGATCCAAAAAACTCTACAAAGGATTTCCTACAGCTGATAAATATTTTAGAAAAGTGGCAGGATACAAGTTCAACTCTAGAATATCAGTAGCCATACTTTATACATACTTTAGCAATAATATATAAATGGGCTGTGAAAGAAATCACAGAAACATCACACTTTACAATAACCACAAACAACATAAAATGTCTGGGTAACCCTAATCAAACAAGTGAAAAACCTGAATCACAAGAATATTGGGTCTTTAAAGAAAGAAATTGAAGAAGACACCAGAAAATGGAAAGATCTCCCATGCTCTTGGATAGATAGGATCAACACAGTAAAAATGGCAGTCTTGCCAAATGCAGTCTACAGATTCACTGCAATCCCCAATAAAACACCAGCACAATTCTTCACAGATCGTGAAAGAACAATAATCAACTTTATATAGAAAAAAAAGAACCAGGATACCCAAAACAACCTTATCCAACAAAGCAACATCTGCAGGCATCACCATCTCTGATTCCCAGTTCTATAATAGAGCTATAGTCCTGAAAATGGCTTGGGATTGGCACAAAAATAGGCATGTAGACCAATGGAATCGAATTGCACACCCTGATATTAATCCATATGTGTGTATGAACATCTGATCTTTGACAAAGAAGCTAAAAAAATACAGTGGTAAAAATAAAGCATGTTCAACAAATGGTGCTGGCACAACAGGATGCTGGCATTAGAAGAATGCGGATAGATCCATGTCTATCGCCATACAGAAAACTTAAATCCTAATGAATCAAAGAACTCAACATTCATCCAACCACACTGAATCTCTTAGAAGAGAAAGTTGAACGAATTGGTACAGAAGACAGCTTCCTGAAGATAACACCATTAGGCACAGACACTGAGGTCAACAATCAATAGATGGGACCTCTTGAAATTGAGAAGCTTCTGTAAGGCAAAGGACAAAGTCAACAAGACAAAAAGGCAGCACCCAGAATGGGAAAAGAATTTCACTAACCCATCTCTGACAGAGTACTGATCTCCAAAATTTACAAAGAACACAAGAAGCAAGTCTCCAAAACACGAAAGGATCCAATTAAAAAGTGGGCTACAGGAATAAATAGCAATTCCACTCGTAGGCATATAACCAAAAGATGCACATTCATACAACAAGGACGTCTATAATACTACATTCATGGCAGCATTATTTGTAGTAACCAGGACCTGAAAGCAACCAAGATGCCCCTTAACTGAAGAGTAGATAAAGAAAATGTGGTACAATTAAGCAATGGAGTACTATTAAGCAGGAAAAAAAACAATGGAAACTTGAAATTTGCAGACAAATTGATGGCACTAGAAAGAACTATCCTGAGTGTGGTAAACCAGTCACAAAAAGAGAAACATTGTATGTACTCACTCATATATGGATTTTAGACATGGATCCAGGGGGTACCATCATACACTCCTACTGGCAGAGATTCTGGGAAACAGAACCTTCAACCAATGATTGATGGAATCTGAGGGAGACAAACATAGACAAACACTGAATGAACTCAAGGAACCCAGAGACAGAGAAGGAGGACTAATGAGCATAGGGTAAAGACTGGGCTTGTTTAACCCACAGATCAGGTGAACTGAACAAGGGGAAGTTTTGAACCCCAGAGTGATACCTGGGAATCCAGCATGGAACTGATCAAGACCCCCTAAATGTGAGTGTCAGTGAGGAGGCCTAGGAAATCTATGGGGCATTGGGTAATTGATCAGTATTTATCAGTGGCATGCAAATGCACTTTGGGTGCCCATCCTACAGTGAGAAATGAACTCTCATCCTAGACTCTAGAGGAAGGTTCTAGGACCAGTCCTGGATTAAAAGAAAGGATATGGACACCCCCCATGGTGGGCCTCACCCTCCCAGGGGAAAGTAGTTTGGATTAGGGGGTTGGGGAGGTTGGTGGGAGGGCCTGGGGGAAGGGGAGGGAAATGGAGAGGGACCTGTGGTTGACATGTGAAGCAAACTTGTTTCTAATTTAAATTTAAAAATAATAAAATAAAAAGAGTTGCTAAAAGAGGGAGAACCAGTCATCTAGGACCAGCTCTCTGATGGCCTATTCATCTGGTGATCTTCCCTAAATTCGTGTGTATGAGCAACACTACAGCAGCTTGACTTGATATACTTATAGGTTTTGTGTGTTTCTGTGTGTGTGTGTGTGTGTGTGAGAGAGAGAGAGAGAGAGAGACAGAGACAGAGACAGAGAGACAGAGAGACAGAGAGACAGAGAGAGAGAAGCTGCTAAGGAATCAATCATAAAATTGAGTAGGAAAGAAAGGAGAAGAGAGTACATGGAGGAGGGACAATATGGGGTGGAAAAGATACCAGTGCCTAATACATAAAATCCTTACATGGTTCTTAAAAAAAACTGGAGTGCCTCAGTATACAAAGTCACATAAAGCATGGTGAGTTGAGATTGACCTCTAGGACACATATGGAAGAGAACACATTCCAGACTCAGAATTTAATTTGATTCTTTCCATTTCTACTTTCTTTCTTTCATTCTTTCTTTCTTTCCACTTTCCTTCATTCCACCCTGTCTGGATTTTTCACTTTTTGGTGTTTTGAGATGTAACTTTAGGTCTCCTGGATCTCACTTTGTAGATGAGGCTGACCTTGAACACAGATATTTGCCTGCCTCTGCCTCTCCAGTGGTGGGATTAAAGGTGTGTGCCAACTGTCTCAGCTTCATTTGATTACTAATTGAAT
>NW_024435326.1:0-1241 GCF_017639785.1 Mesocricetus auratus | reverse complement strand
ACTTTGTGATTGTCCCTGATAGTCTAACTCCTATTTTGTCAAACATGAAAGCCCATGCAGAACAGCAGCTTACAGACCTGGAAGGAAACTTAACTCATGTAGATCAGTCTCACTTCCAACTGCTTTCCTTTGCTCTTTCATTTTCCCTCTTTAAAACATATTTTTCATTCCCATTTCTGGGCTGGTTTGGTAGCATACTTTTCCTCTCTTTCCACCCATCTTACACTTTCTTTGTTCTTTCTATTCCAGGACCCCAGCTAATAAACACACAGAGCAAATTCAAGCAATGAAGCTTGGGTCTGTGTTCTCCACTCTCCTGCTTATTCTAAGCACAGTCAGATCAACAGATACAAGAATAGAGTACTTTATGAATTCTCAATACACTTTCCTAGAGATCTATTTCTATTGGGCACTTACTTCTCTTCACAGGGAGCAAATGTGTTCCCCCCTTTTTTGCAGTATCCAAATCTATTTCCATTTTTATTCATCTTGTAGCAAAGACTATGACTTTCCTTGTGCTCCTAGGGTTCAAAATTACATGATAAAAAACATGAATACTGAGAATCATTAAAGCACTTCATGTCCTAATACAGTTAAGCTTGCCTTGTTGAATCATACCACAGAATGGTGTGGTAAAAAGGGGTCAATAAGTCATTGAGAAAGTCTACTGAGTCAGGAAAGATTTTTAAATAGGAATAGAGATATGGAAGAGGAACATATGCTTACTAGCTCTTATACAAAGCTAATCGATTACATGGGAAGAAAAATCTGCAATAGAGGTTGTAGCCAAAGACAGGCTAGATGAGGCCTTGAAAGTGAGTCACAAATTCCAATATCTCCAATTATATCCCAAATTATTAGTAACAGAAATACCAACTGTTGTCTTCACCATTCACCCATGTGAAGGTCTCTCACTATCACTGAACAACTCTGAACATTGATCATCTGGAGTGGGACACTGCTCCATAAAGCAGTAGCCTTCCCCATTCTTGCAAGGAAACCCATTGATCTGGAACTGGTCCTTAGGACACTCAGGGGAGTGACCAGTACACACTTCAGGAAAATCACATTCATTTTTTGCTAGTCTGCATATGGCCCCTTCTTTCTTAATCTGTTGAAGAGAAGAAGATACTGGAATCTTTGATGTGTGAGTTGGTGAAACTGAGTGTATAGGCAGAAATCTGACATACTTAATTTATCTGCGAGAGGCAGGCTCACAGCTTCCTTCTTTTCGATGCTAA
>NW_024435325.1:0-13797 GCF_017639785.1 Mesocricetus auratus | reverse complement strand
AGGTAGACCAATGGAACCAAATTGAAAACCCTGATTTTAACCTGTCCCGCGCTACCGTCTCGCCAGCAAGAACGACGCAGAACACTCGGATCCTTCTGCAGTAAAGCTTTAATGCATCTTGAGAGATAGATGATCAGCTTCTTAGAGGGAGACCCCAAGCTAAGAAACCCAGCCCCTTATATAAGCCTAGGAGCTCCGAGTGAGACGTGTAGAGCCGGGATTGGTGGTTTGCACATCACCCCAGATGACGCCACGGGAGAGGCACAGCTTAAACGGTTAACTCCAACTGACAGCAGATGTCAGCGCCATCTTCTAACGGTTAACTCCAACTGACAGCAGATGTCAGCGCCATCTTCTAACGGCAATAGCGATAGCGAGGGCGGCTCCTCACATCTCCCCCTATTCATTTATTTTTGAAGCAATAGGACACCCACAACTTTGGAGTGGAGATAGAGGTCAAATCCCCATGTGCAAATTCGGAACATGTACAAAGCTCCTCTCCAGGGTCTTATCCCCAGAGAGAGCCCTGACCAGTCCGATGTCGTTTTTCTGGGGGAAGGAGATCATGACATAGAACCTTCATGCAAGATGACTTATCTCCCAGGAGAAAGTCGTTATACCGCAGACCTCTCCTGTGCAGTGCTTAGCCTTGCAACTCCTTGGGCTGCTGAAGCCTACCCACTCTATCCCGTGCAATGAGACTAGCCTCGTGGGGTGCAAGAGCTGGGAGGCCAGCGACCTATTGCTTTAACATGGTTAACCAAATGTCAGGGAGGCTCCGTGTTCTAAGGCAGCAAGTGCTTGTGCCACCACCACTTTGTCTCTTTTGTTTGGGCTCTGAGCTTACACACCATCCAAAGCATCAACACTATTCCACAGCAGAGAACTAGGCTAAATGATCCTACCCCCACCCATTCCTTAAAATAAGAAAATGCAGATGAAATCCAGGAGGAGAGGCCTTCCATCAGAGAAAGATCCAGATGCGTCGAATTCACTTGCAGGATCGCCATTCTCAACTCACGGAGTGTCTGCTCAAACTCAAAAGTCCAATTCTGTAATAAATGTTGAGACAGAGCTTGTGACAGGTTAGCTGCTCTTGTAAAATTCTCATATTGTACTGAAGTGACACAAAGGCCAGGCAACTTTTGTTCACATCCCAATTGGGCCATCTGCCACAATATATCCAATTGTTCCTGAACCAAATTAATCTGTTGGTTTACCAACATCAGGCCTCCTTGTATCTGAGAATTGGCAGTGGCCTGTTTATCTAGGACCATGGTCACAGTGGCCTATAGTTCATTAATGGTTTGAGTTGTCTGCACAGTGGCAGAAAGTGCAAGGGCCGAGGCGGTAACCGAAGCAGTAACCGCGGCGGTGGCTATCAGGCCCACAATAATAGCAGAGATCCCAAAAATCTCGCTTTTCCCTAAACAAACTCAAATTACTTGGCGTCTCAACAGGAACTGGAACAAATCGAGGCATGCGCATTACCAAAGCAAAAGGGTGCTTAATAGCATCCCAGCATAATGCATAAAAACAATTCTAAGCAGAGCAATTTATTTCTTTCTGATTCTTACCTAAGGTATCATTACTCACAACCCAAATAAAGGGCAGCTGAATAATTAGTTCTCTTAAAAGGGGTATACTTAACATTGGAGGAGGACCAATCAGATGATCCATAGCTCTGTCCCTCACTCAGACTGTTGCCTAATGCCCCTTTCCAATCAAAAGTAATCTGTCCCTTCTCACTATATCCTCCAGCAATCATTGCCATAGGAGAAAGATCAGTACAGCTTCCATTAATTCAAAAGGATTAGCATTAGATCTTTCTGGATCCATATGAATAAAATTATCCTTTAATGAAGAAATCACAGTAAAGCACAAGCTTCCTACTAATGACAAGGTTCTCTCATCCTGAAAACTCTGTATCTGAGGATCTAAAGGCAAAAAGGCAAGCCCCAACTCTCTATTAGTTGTGAAAAATCTAGGGAACACCTGGGCATTCTGCATCACTGGCATCGGTAGGGGGAAGGTAGACATGATGGCCCACCGTAACTCTCCCATCATACTAGGAACCATCATCCCGAGTAGGAGAGTCTTCATCACCCACTTGGCCTCCATCCTTCTTATTCTGGAGTTGTGAAGGAGCTCTTCGAGTGAGTCTTTCAGGGATCCACAGGGGGTTTTCTTCCTCCTGTGGAAAAACACACACAGCTCCCCTGGATCTTATAAGAATAGGATCCGGGCCTTTCCAGAGATCAGTCAAGACATCTTTCCATTTTACCATTTCTTTTGGCCTATCAGGCTCTAAACTGTGGCGATCGGCCGCAGTGTGGCCTTGGGCATCAGAGTTCAAGAAATTAAGGGTAAAAAGTGCCATGGATACAGCAACTCTTGGTACCGAGGGTAGAACATCCTCAATACTCCCCTTTTGTTTAATCAGATATGATTTGAGTGTACGATGGGCACGTTCCACAATGCCCTGTCCTTGAGGGTTATAAGGTAGGCCAGTTAGATGGGTAACATCCATTTGCCGACAAAACTGTCGGAATTTTTGAGAGGTATATGCTGGTCCATTGTCTGTTTTTAAAATTCTGGGTTTTCCCCAAGCACTCCAGGCCTCAAGGCAATGTTGAATCACATATGAGGCCTTTTCCCCTGTTAGGGTGTGGCAAACATTACGCCAGAACAGGTGTCAACAGAAACATGAACATATTGAAGCCTTCCAAAAGAGGGAATATGAGTAACATCCATCTGCCACATCTGCAATGGTCTAATGCCACGTGGGTTTATTCCCATGTGGGGAGTAGGTAAGAATTCGCAGCAATTCTGGCATTGAGTAACAATTTCCCTAGCCTCTTTCCTGGATAGAGCAAAACGACGGCGCAAGGTCTCAGCCGTCACATGAAAGCGCTGATGGAATTCTTTTGCTGCTTGTGCATGGGTAGACAAGGCAGCGGCCACCAGCTTTGTAGCCTTGTCCGCTAAGTCATTCCCTAAGGACATGGGACCTGGGAGTCCAGAATGTGCTCGGACATGGGTAATGAAAACAGGAAATCTCCTATTTAACAAGGCAGCTTGTATCTTTTGAAAGATGTTAGCAACTCTGCTGGAGGATCTTATTATTCCAGCTATCTCAAGGAGATTAACTGCATTAACCACATAAGAGGAATCTGATACAATATTGAGGGGTCCTGGAAAAGCCTCAAGAACCTCCAGTACTATCAGACATTCTACAACTTGAGGTGAAGTTTCATTATATTGTTTAGATATAACCCTATCCTTGACCACATAAGCTCCCATACCAGTTTTTGATCCATCAGTGTACACCACAGTCCCATCTGGGAGTGGGTCTTTAGCTGTCACTTGTGGAAACACTATAGCCTGGTTTAGGGCAAACTGTAAAATTGGATGCTTTGGAAAATGATTATCAATTTGTCCTGAAAAGGAAGTAACTAAAACTGCCCAATCACTAGATGTGGCTGCCAAGGTCTGAACTTGTGCAGCAGTATAAGGCACAATCAAGGAATCAGGATCCCTGCCAAAATGCGTAACAGCTGCTTTTATTCCGCGAAGCGAGCTGTGCAACAGCATCAGGGTACCAGTCAATAATCTTAGCAGGGGAAGCATTTGGATGAATCCAAAGTAATGGTCCATGTTGCCACAGGACTGCAGTTGGCAATTGAGCTGTCTTAAAAACACACAGATTAAAAGGTAGTGACTCCTCAATACGTTGTAATTGTGCTTCCTGTAAGGCCTCTTCCACCATCTGTAAGGCTCGGTGGGCGGCAGGGGTAAATTTTCTGGGTGAGGAGATATGAGGCTCACCCTCCAGGAGATCGAAGAGGGGTTTTAGATCAGCAGATGGAATTTTTAAAAAGGGCCTCAACCAATTTATATCTCCCAGAAGTTTCTGAAAATCATTTAATGTTTGTAAGTGGTCTTTGCGAATTTCTATTTTCTGAGGAACTATATTTTTGGGAGTAATCATTGAGCCCAAAAAGAGCCCTGTATCTGCAATTTGAACCTTTTCTGAGGCAATCTCTAATCCCCACTGTTTTAATTCAGCCACCAGCATGGGGAAAGCCTTTTGTAAAACATCTAACTCTTTGTGACAAATAAGAATATCGTCCATATAATGGATAACGATTAAAGATGTAAATTGCTTCCTAATTGGCTCCAAAGCCTCCTGCACATACAGCTGACATATTGTTGGGCTATTGGCCATGCCTTGCGGCAGTACCTTCCACTGAAATCTCTTGTCTGGTTCCATATGATTAAGAGAAGGGATAGTGAAGGCAAACCTTGGTCTATCCCGTGGGTAAAGTGGAATAGAGAAGAAACAATCCTTAATATCTATAATAATAAGCTTCCAATCTTGAGGAAGTGCAGAAAGCAAAGGAAGGCCTCTTTGAACAGGGCCAAAAAGATGCATCTGATTGTTAATGGCCCGCAGGTCGTGGAGTAATCTCCACTTCCCAGATTTCTTCTTAATAACAAAAATTGGTGTATTCCATGGGGAGGTAGAAGGCTCTAGATGCCCCAGCCGTTCCTGTTCTTGCACTAATCTTGTGACAGCCTCTAATTTTTCAGAGGATAGAGGCCATTGAGAGACCCATAACGGCTCCTCTGTTTTCCATGGTATGGGTCGTGAAGCCTCAACGGCCCCTAAATAAAACCCAGTCCTTTTCTACCCCGATTTCCATGTTGCGTAATGGGTTTTATTCTGCCTTGTTCTTGCCTACCCAAGCCTCTACCCTTTGTATACCCCATCTTTGCCATAATGGCTGATGCCTGGGGGAGTATTCATTAGTTAGGGTCATGCCCATGGCTTGTAACACATCCCGTCCCCATAAATTTACAGGGAGTGGCAACACATAGGGGGTAAAACATCCCTGTTTGCCCTCAGCATTCCGCCAGGTTAAGGCTGAGGCACTGATGGCAGGAGAGGACTGGTATCCAAGACCTTGTAGAGAATGAGATGAAACAACAGTGGGCCAAGACTTCGGCCACCAATGGAGTGAAATAATGCTTTTGTCTGCTCCCGTATCCATTATCCCTTCAAATTCTTTTCCATTAATTAACAATTTTATTGTAGGTCTCTCATTTAGGGGTATAGCCAGATAGGCTGAATCACTTCCAGAAGATCCCATAGCCCTTTTTTGTAAAGTGTAGGTTTCTCCATCCCCGAGGGAGGGCAGCAACACCAGTTGTGCAATTCTATCTCCCTGCTTTATAGAAAATACACCCCGAGGGCTAGAACAGAGAACTTGAATCTCCTCTTTATGATACGGGTCAACAATTCCAGGATATATAATGAGTCCCTGTAAAGTTAAGGAGCCACGGCCCAGAATAAGCCCAATGGTGGCAGGGGGCAAAGGTCCAGGGGAATGGACTGGGACCGGTTGAACATTCATTTGGGGCATGAGTAAGAAGTCGGAGGCGGCACGCAAGTCCATTCCGGGGGTTCCTCGGAAGCCTCTACTTCCTCTTGATTGCTTTTCTGAAATTGGTTCCCATATTTCTGAGGGCCCTGGGACCATGGGCCCCGTGACCCGTTTTTTGATTGGGGTACCTTGGGTTCTTCAATAGGGGGCAGAAGCCTCCCTTTACATCCCGGACTGACCTGCATTCGCTAGCCCTATGATAACCTTTACCACAACGATGGCAAAGCTTCGATTCTCTTGTTCTTTCAGGGGCTTGACAATCTTTCTTAAGGTGCCCCATTCTCCCACAATTAAAACAAGCTTTTCGACTAGATAAATCTCTATACCTGTGCGTTTGTAAAATGGCGGCAGCTAGTCCTGCATTGGTTAGGGGTCCCCCCAGCTCCCTGCACACTCTGAGCCAATCTTGTAAACCTTTGCTTTTGCGAGGGGCGATAGCCGCCGACATTCCTGGGTTGCTTGTTCATAGACAAGTTGCTCAATCAGGGGCATAGCTTGTTCTGAATCACCAAAGATGCGACTGGCGGCCTCTGTCATTCTGGCCACAAAGTCTGAAAATGGCTCTTGGGGTCCTTGGACAATCTTTGTAAGGTGTCCACTGGACTCTCCCTTTTTGTGAGGGCCTTCCATGCTTTAATAGCGGCGGCCGACACCTGACCATAGACACCCCAGATGTAGTTGGTTTGATTAAGGGCATGTTGACCCTGACCTGTCAGCATTTCAAATGTCCACTGCCTCTGATTCTCATCTTCAGCCGTGGCATTAACTCTAGCTTGTGCCTGGGCTGCATCATACCAGAGAGCCTTCCATTCCATGTATTGTCCCATGTTGGGAAGCACTGCTTTCACTGTCGTCTGCCAGTCAGTGGGAGTCATGGCAAAATTAGCAAGCCTTTCCACCTGTAATGTGGTAAAGTTAGCATTGACCCCATAATTACGAACGGATTCGGCCAATTCTTTGATTTGATTGTAATCTACAGGGGTATGTACTCTTCCGCCTTCCGCATTCTCGAATACTGGAAAAGCCACTTGTATTTTTCTCCGTTCCTCTAAAGGTAAAAAGGAGTCAGTACCAGTATTCAGCCGAAGCTCATACTGCGGAGGCGCTGAGGGGCGTGAGCCCGCCGGATTTATAGGCGGTGGCCTCACATTCATTTTTGTTTTCAGTGGCCGGTGTCTATCAGGGTGATATCTTTCTTCCTCATACCGTGCCACCTCCTCCTCTAGACCACCTTCTTCGCTAGAATACAGAGTGTCAGAATCAGAATTATCTAGCTCCAAGGCTTCTAGCTCTACTGTAGGGTATAGACTAGATTCTGGCTTTTTCTTTTTCTTAGATTTGTTAGGGGGTGAATGATCACTCCCTTCTTTCTCTCCCCTTTCTTAACTTCTTGGGGAGGGCCTTTTTTCTTAGACATGTCTTTCCTTTTGCGAGCTCCCATTCTCTCACTCCGCTCAGTTTCTGACATGCTATCCTGAACTTCCTCTAAGGTTCCCTGACTTTCTATTATAGCAGGGTGACAGGCCTCATCCTCCAAGCAGTTTTTAACTAGCTTCCAAATGGCTTTGGTACCTAAGTGGAGATCTCCTTCTGCATGCTTCCTGTCTAGTTCTTTACCTAGCTTGTTCCATGAGGCCACAGTGAGGGACCCGGAACAAGCATACCATGGTGCCACTCTATCTACCTCCTTCACAAAATTTTGAAGTGTTCGTGGTGCAATTTTAAGATCTCTTTGTTTTAGCACAGTCTGTAGGGCAGTAACCACTGACTGTGACAACCCCATCGCGCTAGCGGCTTATCTAAAAACGGCGCTCAACTCCGTTACCAGACTGACAGCACCAGACTGACAGCACCAGACTGACAGCACCAGACTGACAGCACCAGACTGACAGCACCAGACTGACAGCACCAGTTCTGTCAGCACCAGCCACGATGAAGGAGAAGGACAAACAGGACTAGCACCAAAGCCTCCACTGACCCGTCCCACGGTGATGACAAACTAAGGCCAAAGTCGAGAAAGGGGGTGTTCAGGATAAAGCATACCTCTCTGAACTTACGTCCCTGCAGTTCTGAATCCGCCCCGTCTTCCGAGGGGTCTCCCGCGGCGCCGGCGATGTTGAAGAGTTCCCGGGTTTCGGCACCAGATGTCCCGCGCTACCGTCTCGCCAGCAAGAACGACGCAGAACACTCGGATCCTTCTGCAGTAAAGCTTTAATGCATCTTGAGAGATAGATGATCAGCTTCTTAGAGGGAGACCCCAAGCTAAGAAACCCAGCCCCTTATATAAGCCTAGGAGCTCCGAGTGAGATGTGTAGAGCCGGGATTGGTGGTTTGCACATCACCCCAGATGACGCCACGGGAGAGGCACAGCTTAAACTGTTAACTCCAACTGACAGCAGATGTCAGCGCCATCTTCTAACGGTAAACTCCAACTGACAGCAGATGTCAGCGCCATCTTCTAACGGCAATAGCGATAGCGAGGGCGGCTCCTCACATTAACCCACACACCTATGAACACTTGATATTTGACAAAGTAGCTAAAATTATACAATTGACAAAAGAAAGCATCTTCAACAAATGGTGCTGGCATAACTGGATACTGTTGTGCAGAAGACTGCAGATAAATCCATGTTTATCACATTGTACAAAACATAAGTCCAAATGGATCAAAGATCTCAACAGAAATCCAGCCACATTGAAACTTTTAGAAGAGAAAGTGGGAGATACTCTTCAACGACTTGGTACAGGAGACCACTTCCTGAACATAACACCAGTGGCACAGACACTGAGATCAAGAGGAAGTAGAGGCTTCCGAGGAACCCCCGGAATGGACTTGCGTGCCGCCTCCGACTTCTTACTCATGCCCCAAATGAATGTTCAACCGGTCCCAGTCCATTCCCCTGGATCTTTGCCTCCTGCCACCATTGGGCTTATTCTGGGCCGTGGCTCCTTAACTTTACAGGGACTCATTATATATCCTGGATTTGTTGACCCGTATCATAAAGAGGAGATTCAAGTTCTCTGTTCTAGCCCTCGGGGTGTATTTTCTATAAAGCAGGGAGATAGAATTGCACAACTGGTGTTGCTGCCCTCCCTCGGGGATGGAGAAACCTACACTTTACAAAAAAGGGCTATGGGATCTTCTGGAAGTGATTCAGCCTATCTGGCTATACCCCTAAATGAGAGACCTAAAATAAAATTGTTAATTAATGGAAAAGAATTTGAAGGGATAATGGATATGGGAGCAGACAAAAGCATTATTTCACTCCATTGGTGGCCGAAGTCTTGGCCCACTGCTGTTTCATCTCATTCTCTACAAGGTCTTGGATACCAGTCCTCTCCTGCCATCAGTGCCTCAGCCTTAACCTGGCGGAACGCTGAGGGCAAACAGGGATGTTTTACCCCCTATGTGTTGCCACTCCCTGTAAATTTATGGGGACGGGATGTGTTACAAGCCATGGGCATGACCCTAACTAATGAATACTTCCCCCAGGCATCAGCCATTATAGCAAAGATGGGGTATACAAAGTGTAGAGGCTTGGGTAGGCAAGAACAAGGCAGAATAAAACCCATTACACAACATGGAAATCGGGGTAGAAAAGGACTGGGTTTTATTTAGGGGCCGTTGAGGCTTCACGACCCATACCGTGGAAAACAGAGGAGCCGTTATGGGTCTCTCAATGGCCTCTATCCTCTGAAAAATTAGAGGCTGTCACAAGATTAGTGCAAGAACAGGAACGGCTGGGGCATCTAGAGCCTTCTACCTCCCCATGGAATACACCAATTTTTGTTATTAAGAAGAAATCTGGGAAGTGGAGATTACTCCATGACCTGCGGGCCATTAACAATCAGATGCATCTTTTTGGCCCTGTTCAAAGAGGACTTCCTTGCTTTCTGCACTCCCTCAAGATTGGAAGCTTATTATTATAGATATTAAGGATTGTTTCTTCTCTATTCCACTTTACCCACGGGATAGACCAAGGTTTGCCTTCACTATCCCTTCTCTTAATCATATGGGACCAGACAAGAGATTTCAGTGGAAGGTACTGCCGCAAGGCATGGCCAATAGCCCAACAATATGTCAGCTGTATGTGCAGGAGGCTTTGGAGCCAATTAGGAAGCAATTTACATCTTTAATCATGATCCATTATATGGACGATATTCTTATTTGTCACAAAGAGTTAGATGTTTTACAAAAGGCTTTTTCCATGCTGGTGGCTGAATTAAAACAGTGGGGATTAGAGATTGCCTCAGAAAAGGTTCAAATTGCAGATACAGGCCTCTTTTTGGGCTCAATGATTACTCCCAAAAATATAGTTCCTCAGAAAATAGAAATTCGCAAAGACCACTTACAAACATTAAATGATTTTCAGAAACTTCTGGGAGATATAAATTGGTTGAGGCCCTTTTTAAAAATTCCATCTGCTGATCTAAAACCCCTCTTCGATCTCCTGGAGGGTGAGCCTCATATCTCCTCACCCAGAAAATTTACCCCTGCTGCCCACCGAGCCTTACAGATGGTGGAAGAGGCCTTACAGGAAGCACAATTACAACGTATTGAGGAGTCACTACCTTTTAATCTGTGTGTTTTTAAGACAGCTCAATTGCCAACTGCAGTCCTGTGGCAACATGGACCATTACTTTGGATTCATCCAAATGCTTCCCCTGCTAAGATTATTGACTGGTACCCTGATGCTGTTGCACAGCTCGCGCTTCGCGGAATAAAAGCAGCTGTTACGCATTTTGGCAGGGATCCTGATTCCTTGATTGTGCCTTATACTGCTGCACAAGTTCAGACCTTGGCAGCCACATCTAGTGATTGGGCAGTTTTAGTTACTTCCTTTTCAGGACAAATTGATAATCATTTTCCAAAGCATCCAATTTTACAGTTTGCCCTAAACCAGGCTATAGTGTTTCCACAAGTGACAGCTAAAGACCCACTCCCAGATGGGACTGTGGTGTACACTGATGGATCGAAAACTGGTATGGGAGCTTATGTGGTCAAGGATAGGGTTATATCTAAACAATATAATGAAACTTCACCTCAAGTTGTAGAATGTCTGATAGTACTGGAGGTTCTTGAGGCTTTTCCAGGACCCCTCAATATTGTATCAGATTCCTCTTATGTGGTTAATGCAGTTAATCTCCTTGAGATAGCTGGAATAATAAGATCCTCCAGCAGAGTTGCTAACATCTTTCAGAAGATACAAGCTGCCTTGTTAAATAGGAGATTTCCTGTTTTCATTACCCATGTCCGAGCACATTCTGGACTCCCAGGTCCCATGTCCTTAGGGAATGACTTAGCGGACAAGGCTACAAAGCTGGTGGCCGCTGCCTTGTCTACCCACACACAAGCAGCAAAAGAATTCCATCAGCGCTTTCATGTGACGGCTGAGACCTTGCGCCGTCGTTTTGCTCTATCCAGGAAAGAGGCTAGGGAAATTGTTACTCAATGCCAGAATTGCTGCGAATTCTTACCTGCTCCCCACGTGGGAATAAACCCACGTGGCATTAGACCATTGCAGATGTGGCAGATGGATGTTACTCATATTCCCTCTTTTGGAAGGCTTCAATATGTTCATGTTTCTGTTGACACCTGTTCTGGCGTAATGTTTGCCACACCCCTAACAGGGGAAAAGGCCTCATATGTGATTCAACATTGCCTTGAGGCCTGGAGTGCTTGGGGAAAACCCAGAATTTTAAAAACAGACAATGGACCAGCATATACCTCTCAAAAATTCCGACAGTTTTGTCGGCAAATGGATGTTACCCATCTAACTGGCCTACCTTATAACCCTCAAGGACAGGGCATTGTGGAACGTGCCCATCGTACACTCAAATCATATCTGATTAAACAAAAGGGGAGTATTGAGGATGTTCTACCCTCGGTACCAAGAGTTGCTGTGTCCATGGCACTTTTTACCCTTAATTTCTTGAACTCTGATGCCCAAGGCCACACTGCGGCCGATCGCCACAGTTTAGAGCCTGATAGGCCAAAAGAATTTGTAAAATGGAAAGATGTGCTAACTAATGAATGGAAAGGCCCGGATCCTATTCTAATAAGATCCAGGGGAGCTGTGTGTGTTTTTCCACAGGAGGAAGAAAACCCCTGTGGATCCCTGAAAGACTCACTCGAAGAGCTCCTTCACAACTCCAGAATAAGAAGGATGGAGGCCAAGTGGGTGATGAAGACTCTCCTACTCGGGATGATGGTTCCTAGTATGATGGGAGAGTTACGGTGGGCCATCATGTCTACCTTCCCCTACCGATGCCAGTGATGCATAATGCCCAGGAGTTCCCTAGATTTTTCACAACTAATAGAGAGTTGGGGCTTGCCTTTTTGCCTTTAGATCCTCAGATACAGAGTTTTCAGGATGAGAGAACCTTGTCATTGGTAGGAAGCTTGTGCTTTACTGTGATTTCTTCATTAAAGGATAATTTTATTCATATGGATCCAGAAAGATCTAATGCTAATCCTTTTGAATTAATGGAAGCTGTACTGATCTTTCTCCTATGGCAATGATTGCTGGAGGATATAGTGAGAAGGGACAGATTACTTTTGATTGGAAAGGGGCATTAGGCAACAGTCTGAGTGAGGGACAGAGCTCTGGATCATCTGATTGGTCCTCCTCCAATGTTAAGTATACCCCTTTTAAGAGAACTAATTATTCAGCTGCTCCAATTTGTGTTTGGCTGCCCTTTATTTGGGTTGTGAGTAATGATACCTTAGGTAAGAATCAGAAAGAAATAAATTGCTCTGCTTAGAATTGTTTTTATGCATTATGCTGGGATGCTATTAAGCACCCTTTTGCTTTGGTAATGCGCATGCCTCGATTTGTTCCAGTTCCTGTTGAGGTGCCAAGTAGTTTGAGTTTGTTTAGGGAAAAGCGAGATTTTTGGGATCTCTGCTATTATTGTGGGCCTGATAGCTGCCGCCGCGGTTACTGCTTCGGTTACCGCCTCGGCCCTTGCACTTTCCGCCACTGTGCAGACAACTCAAACCATTAATGAACTATCGGCCACTGTGACCATGGCCCTAGATAAACAGGCCACTGCCAATTCTCAGATACAAGGAGGCCTGATGTTGGTAAACCAACAGATTAATTTGGTTCAGGAACAATTGGATATATTGTGGCAGATGGCCCAATTGGGATGTGAACAAAAGTTGCCTGGCCTTTGTGTCACTTCAGTACAATATGAGAATTTTACAAGAGCAGCTAACCTGTCAAAAGCTCTGTCTCAACATTTATTACAGAATTGGACTTTTGAGTTTGAGCAGACACTCCGTGAGTTGAGAGTGGCGATCCTGCAAGTGAATTCGACGCGTCTGGATCTTTCTCTGATGGAAGGCCTCTCCTCCTGGATTTCATCTGCATTTTCTTATTTTAAGGAATGGGTGGGGGTGGGATCATTTAGCCTAGTTCTCTGCTGTGGAATAGTGTTGATGCTTTGGATGGTGTGTAAGCTCAGAGCCCAAACAAAAGAGACAAAGTGATGGTGGCACAAGCACTTGCTGCCTTAGAACACGGAGCCTCCCTGACATTTGGTTAACCATGTTAAAGCAATAGGTCGCTGGCCTCCCGGCTCTTGCACCCCACGAGGCTAGTCTCATTGCACGGGATAGAGTGGGTAGGCTTCAGCAGCCCAAGGAGTTGCAAGGCTAAGCACTGCACAGGAGAGGTCTGCGGTATAACGACTTTCTCCTGGGAGATAAGTCATCTTGCATGGAGGTTCTATGTCATGATCTCCTTCCCCCAGAAAAACGACATCGGGACTGGTCAGGGCTCCTCTGGGGATAAGACCCTGGAGAGGAGCTTTGTACATGTTCCAAATTTGCACATGGGGATTTGACCTCTATCTCCACTCCAAAGTTGTGGGTGTCCTATGGCTTCAAAAATAAATGAATAGGGGGAGATGTGAGGAGCCGCCCTCACTATCGCTATCGCCATTAGAAGATGGCGCTGACATCTGCTGTCAGTTGGAGTTTACCGTTTAAGCTGTGCCTCACCCGTCATCTGGGGTGATGAGCAAACCACCAATCCCGGCTCTACACGTCTCACTCGGAGCTTCTAGGCTTATATAAGGGGCTGGGTTTCTTAGCTTGGGGTCTCCCTCTCTGAAGCTGATCATCTGTCTCTCAAGATGTATTAAAGCTTTACTGCAGAAGGATCCGAGTGTCCTGCGTCGTTCTTGCTGGCTAGACGGTAGCGCGGGACAGGAAAATGCAAATCAAAACAACTCTGAGATACCATCTTACTCCTGTCAGAATGGCTAAAATCAAAAACACCGAAGACAATTTATGCTGGAGAGGATGTGGAGAGAGGGGAACACTCCTCCACTGCTGGTGGGA
>NW_024435324.1:0-4842 GCF_017639785.1 Mesocricetus auratus | reverse complement strand
CAGAATAAAGAAAGAATATTAAGAGCAGCTAAGGAAAAAGGTCAAGTAACATATAAATGCAGACCTATCAGAATTACACCTGATTTCTCCATGGAAACTCTGAAAGCCAGAAGGTCCTGGATAGATATTCTACCTACACTAAGGGACCATGGATGCCAGCCCAGACTACTATACCCGGCAAAGATCTCAATCACTATAGACGGAGAAAACAAGATATTCCATGACAAAACTAGATTCAACCAATATGTGTCCACTAACCCAGCCCTACAGAAAATTTTGGAAGGAAAACTCCAACCCAAGGAAGCTAACTACAACCAGAAAAACATAAGCATTAGAGAATCCCTCTCTACCAACAGCCAAAAGAACAAAGGGGTGAAATTCCACCCATAATTCCACCAACAACAACCATCGCAAATCGAAGAAGGATGAGCAATCAATGGTCATTAATATCGCTCAATATTACCGGCCTTAACTCACCCATAAAAAGACACAGACTAGCAGAATGGATTCGAAGACAGAACCCTTCCTTCTGCTGCATACAAGAAACACACCTCACCCTCAAAGACAGACATTACTTGAGAGTTAAAGGTTGGGAAAAATTTTTTTCAATCAAATGGACCCAAGAAACAAGCAGAGGTAGCAATCCTAATATCTAACAAACTAGACTTTAAAATAAAATCAATCAAAAGAGATGAAGGAGGTCATTACATACTCATCACAGGTGAAACCCACCAAGATGAAGTGTCTATCCTGAACATCTATGCCCCCAATACAAAGGCATCCACATTCGTTAAAGAAACATTATTAGAACTTAAATCTCATCTAAAGCCCCACACAGATATAGTGGGAGATTTCAACACACCACTCTCACCACTAGACAAGAATACCAGACAGAAATTTAACAAAGAATCAAAGGGTCTAATAGAAGTAATGACCCATCTGGGATTAACAGATATCTATAGAACATTTCATCCACATAAAAAAGAATATACCTTCTTCTCACCACCACATGGAACCTTCTCAAAAATCGACCACATACTTGGCAACATATCAAACCTCAGCAGCTACAAAAAAATTGGAATAACTCCATGCATCTTATCAGACCACCATGCCTTAAAATTAGAATTCAACAACAACACAAATTGCAGAAAACCTACAAACTCATGGAAATTGAATAATGCTCAACTGCACCATCCCTGGGTCAAAGAGGAAATAAAAAAAGAAATTAAAGACTTCCTCGAATTCAATGAGAATGAAGACACAACATACCCAAACCTATGGGACACTTTGAAAGCAGTGCTACGGGGGAAGTTCATAGCACTAAGTGCTCACATGAAGAAACAGGAAAACAGTTATACCAGAGAATTAACATCACAGCTAAAAGCTCTAGAACACAAAGAAGCAAACTCCCCCAGGAGGAGTAGACGCCAGGAAATAATCAAATTGAGGGCTGAAATCAACAAAGTAGAAACCAGGAAAACAATACAAAGAATCAATGCAACGAAGAGTTGGTTCTTTGAGAAAATCAACAAGATAGACAAACCTTTGTCCAAACTTACCAAACAGCAGAGAGTGAACACGCAAATTAACAAAATCAGAAATGAAAAGGGGGACATAACAACGGACTCTGAGGAAATCCAGAGAATCATCAGGTCATACTTTGAAAACCTTTACTCCACAAAATTCGAAAATTTAAAGGAAATGGATGACTTCCTGGACAGCTATCATTTGCCAAAACTAAATCAAGAACAGATAAGCAATGTAAATAGACCTATAACCCCTATGGAAATAGAAGCTGTCATCAAAAGTCTCCCAACCAAAAAAAGCCCAGGTCCAGATGGCCTCAGTGCAGAATTCTACCAGAAATTCAAAGAACAGCTTATACCAATTCTTCTCAAAGTGTTCCACACAATAGAAGCAGAAGGGTCTTTGCCAAACTCTTTCTATGAAGCTTCAATAACCTTGATCCCCAAGCCACACAAAGATACAACCAAGAAAGATAACTTCAGACCAATATCCCTCATGAACATTGATGCAAAAATACTCAATAAAATACTGGCAAATCGGATCCAAGAACACATCAAAACAATCATTCACCAGGATCAAGTAGGTTTCATCCCAGGGATGCAGGGATGGTTCAACATACGAAAATCCATCAACGTAATCCACCATATAAACAAGCTGAAAAACAAAAATCACATGATCATCTCACTAGATGCTGAAAAAGCCTTTGACAAAATCCAACACCCCTTCATGATAAAGGTCTTGGAGAGATCTGGGATAACAGGGACATACTTAAACATAATAAAAGCCATATACAGTAAACCAACAGCCAACATCAAACTAAATGGACAGAAACTCAACGCAATTCCTCTAAAATCAGGAACAAAACAAGGCTGTCCACTCTCTCCATACCTTTTCAACATGGTACTTGAAGTTCTAGCTATAGCCATACGACAACAAAGGGGGATCAAGGGGATACAAATTGGGAAGGAAGAAGTCAAACTTTCACTGTTTGCAGACGATATGATAGTTTACATCAATGACCCAAAGAACTCTACCAGGGAACTCTTACAGCTGATTAACACCTTCAGCAAAGTGGCAGGTTACAAGATCAACTCAAGAAAGTCAGTAGCCCTACTATATACAGATGATAAAAGGGCTGAAAGAGAAATCAGAGAAACATCACCCTTTACAATTGCCACAAACAACATAAAATACCTTGGGGTAACGCTAACCAAACAAGTGAAAGACCTGTATCGTAAGAACTTTGAATCTTTAAAGAAAGAAATTAAAGAAGCCCTCAGAAAATGGAAAGATCTCCCATGCTCTTGGATAGGTAGGATCAATGTAGTAAAAATGGCAATCCTGCCAAAAGCAATCTACAGATTCAATGCTATCCCCATTAAAATCCCAGCACAATTCTTCACAGACCTTGAAAGAACAATAATCAATTTTGTATGGAAAAACAAAAGACCCAGGATAGCCAAAACAACCCTGTTCAACAAGGCAACGTCCGGATGCATCACTATCCCTGACCTCAAGCTCTATTATAGAGCTATAATCCTGAAAACAGCTTGGTATTGGCACAAAAATAGACAGGCAGACCAATGGAATCGAATTGAAAATCCGGGTATAACCCACACACGTACGAACATCTGATCTTTGACAAAGAAGCTAAAAATATACAATGGAATAAAGAAAGCATCTTCAACAAATGGTGCTGGCATAATTGGAGACTGGCATGTAGAAAAATGCGGATCGATCCATGTTTATCGCCATGCACAAAACTTAAGTCCAAATGGATCAAAGACCTCAACATAAATCCAGCCACACTGAACCTCTTAGAAGAGAAAGTGGGTGGTACCCTTTAAAGAATTGGTACAGGAGACAGCTTCCTGAACATAACACCAGTAGCACAGACAGTGAGATCAACAATTAATAAATGGGACCTACTGAAACTGAGAAGCTTCTGTAAGGCAAGGGACACAGTCAGCAAGACAAAAAGGCAGCCCACAGAATGGGAAAAAATATTCACTAATCCCACATCTGTCAGAGGGTTGATCTCCAAAATTTACAAAGAACTCAAGAAGCAAGTCTCCAAAACAGCAAAGGACCCAATTAAAAAGTGGGCTGCAGAACTAAATAGAGAGTTTTCAATAGAGGAGTCTAAAATGGCTGAGAGGCACTTGAGAAAGTGCTCAACATCCTTAGCCATCCGGGAAATGCAAATCAAAGCAACTCTGAGATACCATCTCACTCCTGTCAGAATGGCTAAAATCAAAAACACCAATGACAATTTATGCTGGAGAGGATGTGGTGAAAGGGGGACACTCCTCCATTGCTGGTGGGAGTGCCAACTGGTTCAGCCACTTTGGAAAGCAGTATGGAGATTCCTCAGAAAAATGGGAATAAACCTACCACAAGACCCAGCAACTGCACTCTTAGGCATATATCCAAAAGATGCCCATTCATATAACAAAGATGTCTGTTCCACTATGTTCATAGCAGCTTTATTTGTAATAGCCA
The DNA here is from genome assembly GCF_017639785.1 of Mesocricetus auratus. Taxonomy (NCBI): domain Eukaryota; kingdom Metazoa; phylum Chordata; class Mammalia; order Rodentia; family Cricetidae; genus Mesocricetus; species Mesocricetus auratus. Next base: position 813 of record NW_024435324.1, on the reverse strand, counting down.
GAACTTGGAAGCAACCTAGATGTCCCTCACCCGAAGAATGGATAGAGAAAATGTGGTACATCTACACAATGGAGTACTATTCAGCAGAAAAAATAATGGAATCATGAGATTCGCAGGCAAATGGATGACACTAGAAGAAACCATCCTGAGTGAGGTAACCCAGTCACAAAAAGAGAAACATGGCATGTACTCTCTCATATATGGATTTTAGACATAGATCTGGGGAGTGCCAGCCTACAATCCTATTGCCAGAGAGTCTGGGAAACAGAAACTTCATTTACTGGCTGGTTAAGTACTGAGCTGAACTCAAGAAAGCCAGTATCAGAGAGGGAGGACTGATGATCAAAGGGATTAAGACTGGGCTGGTTGAACCCCCAGAAACAGCTGACCAGACAAAGGTTAACTCTTGAATCCCAGGCATCAGCCTGGGAATCCAGCATGGGACTGATCAAGACCCCCTGAATCTGGGTGTCAGTGAGGAGGCCTAGGTAATCTATTGAGCCTTGGACAGCAGATCAGTACCCATCCCAAGTATACACACGGTCTCTGGACTCCCATAGAACAATGTGAGGTGCACTCTCACCCTGAACTCTTGGGGAAGGGTCTAGGCCCTGCCCTATATGAAATGACAGACTATGGACACCCCCATGGAGGGCCTCACCCTCCCTGGGGGAATGAGGGGATAACGGGGGGGATGGGGGAGGGCACAGGAGGAGGGGAGGGAAAGGGAGAGGGACCTCGTACTGACTTGTGAAGCAACCTTGTTTCTTATCTAAATTTAAAATGGAAAATAAAAAAATATTAATAAAAAAA
>NW_024435323.1:0-19659 GCF_017639785.1 Mesocricetus auratus | reverse complement strand
GCTCAACTTCATGAAAACTAACGATAAAACACAGTCTGCGAATCTACGTACTTAACATCATGAAAAATAATGATACAACACTGTATGTGAATCTATGTGCTTAACTACATGAGACCCTACCGTATAACAGTGTATAAGAAACTATGTGCTGAACTTCTTCAAAACTAAAGTAACAACATTTTGTGAAACTACATGCTTAACTTCTGCAAAACTAACGTTACAATACTGTGTGTGAAACTATGTGCTTAACTTCTTCAAAACTAACGATACAACACTGTATGTGAAACTATGTGCTTAACTACACGAGAACCTACCATGTAATACTGTATAAGAAACTACGTGCTTAACTTCTTCAAAACAAACGTTACAACACTGTGTGTGAAACTATGTGTTTTACTTCATGAAATCCAACTATATAACACTATATGAGAAATTACGTACTTAACTTCATGAAAAGTAACGATAAAAAACTGTGTGTGAAACTATGTGCTCAACTTCATGAAACCTTACCATATAACACTGTATTAGAAACTACGTGCTTAACTTCATGAAAAATAACGACACAAAGTAGTACGTGAAAATAAGGTCTTAACTTCTTCAAAACTAACAATATAACACAGTCTGCGAAATTCGTACTTAACTTCATGAAATCTAACTATATAACACTGTATGAGTAACTACGTACTTAACTCATGAAAGCTAATGATACACTGTATGTGAAACTATGTGCTTACACATGAGAACCTACCATATAACACTGTATAAGAAACTACGTGCTTAAATTCTTCAAAACTAATGTTACAACAGTGTGTGTGAAACTATGTGCTTAACTTCATGTAATCTATCTATATATCACTGTATTAGAAACTACTTGCTTATGTTCCTCGAAACTAAAGATACCACACTGTGTGCGAAACTATGTGCTTAACTTCATGAAATCTAACTATATAACACTATATGAGAAACTATGTACTTAACTTCATGAAAACTAATGATACAACAGTGTATGTGAAACTATGTGCTTAACTACGTGAGAACTTACCATATAACACTGTGTTAGAAACTGCGAGCTTAACTTCTTTAAAACTAACTTTACAATACTGTGTGTGAAACTACATGCTTAACTTCTTCAAAACTAATGATACAACACTGTGTGAATCTAAGTGCTTAACTTCATGAAATCTGACTTAATAACACTATATGAGAAACTATGTACTTAACTTCATGAAAACTAATGATACAACACTGTTTGTGAAACTATGTGCTTAATTACATGAGAACCTACCGTATAAGACTGTATAAGAAATTACATGCTTAGCTTCTTCAAAACTAACGTTACAAAACTGTGTGTGAAACTACATGCTTAACTTAGTCAAAACTAACGATACAACACTGTGCGTGAAACTATGTGCTTAAATTCATGAAATCCAAGTATATAACACTATATGAGAAACTACGTACTTAACTTCATGAAAACTAACGATACAATATGTGTGTGAAAATATGTGCTTAACTTCTTCAAAACTAACGATACAACACTGTATGTGAAACTATGTGCTTAACTACATGAGAACCTACCATATAACACTGTATAAGAAACTACGAGCTTAACTTCTTCAAAACTAACGTTACAACACTGTGTGTGAAACTATGTGCTTAACTTCATCAAATCCAACTATATAACACTATATGAGTAACTCCGTACTCAACTTAATGAAAATTAACGATACAACTCTGTGTGTGAAACTATGTGCTCAACTTCAGTAGACCTTACCATATTACACTGTGTTAGAAACTACGTGCTTAATTTCATGAAAACTAATGATACAACACTGTATGTGAAACTAAGTGCTTAATTACATGAGAACCTACCATATAACACAGTATAAGAGACTACGTGCTTAACTTCTTCAAAACTAATGTTACAACACTGTGTGTGAAACTACATGCTTAACTTCTTCAAACCTAACGATACAACACTGTGTGTGAAACTATGTGCTTAACTTCATGAAATCTAATATAGCACTATATGAGAAACTACCTACTTAACATCATGAAAACTAATGATACAACACTGTATGTGAAACAATGTGCTTAACCACATGAGAACCAACCATATAACACGGTGTAAGAAACTACGTGCTTAACTTCTTTAAAACTAACGATACAAAATTGTGTTTGAACTATGTGCTTAACTTCATGAAATCCAGCTATATAACACTGTATGTGAAACTACGTACTTAACTTCATGAAAACTAATGATACAACAAAGTCTGCGAATCTACGTGCTTAACTTCATGAAATCTAACTTAATAACACTATATGAGAAACTACGTACTTAACTTCATGAAACCTAATGATACAACACTGTATGTGAACCTATGTGCTTACCCACATGAGAACCTACCATATAACACGGTATAAGAAACTACGTGCTTAACTTCTTCAATACTAACGATACAACACTGTGTGTGAAACTACATGCTAAACTTCTTCAAAACTAACCATACAACACTGTGTGTGAAACTATGTGCTCAACTTCATGAGACCTTACCATATAACACTGTATTAGAAACTACGTGCTTAACTTCATGAAAACTAATGATACAACACTGTATGTGAAACTATGTGCTTAATTACATGAGAACCGTCCATATAACTCTGTATAAGAAACTACGTGCTTAACTTCTTCAAAACTAATGTTACAACACTGTGTGTGAAACTACATACTTAACCTCTTCAAAACTAACAATACAACACTGTTTGTGAAACTATGTGCTTAACTTCATGAAATCCAACTATTTAACACTATATGTGAAACTACGAACTTAACTTCACGAAAACTAACTACACAGCACAGTATGTAAAACTATTTGCTTAACTTCTTCACAACTAATGATACAGCACTGTCTGTGAAAATTTGTGCTCAACTTCATGAGAACGTACCATATAACACTGAATTAGAAACTCCGTATTTAACTTCATGAAAACTAACAACACAACACAGTATGTGAAACGAAGTGCTTACCTTCTTCAAAACTAACAAAACAACACTGTGTGAGAAACTACATACATAACTTCTTCAAACTGACGATACACCACTGTGCGTGAAACTATGGGCTCAACTTCATGAGAACTTACTATATAACACTGTATTAGAAACAACATGCTTAACTTCATGAAAACTAACTACATAACACAGTATGTGAAATTAAGTGTTTAACTTCTTCAAAACTAATGATACAACACTGTATGTGAAACTATGTGCTTAACTACATAAGAACCTAACATATAACACTGTATAAGAAACTAGGTGCTGAACTTCTTCAAAACTAACGTTACAACACTGTGTGTGAAACTATGTGCTTAACTTCATGAAATCCATCTATATAACACGATATGTGAAACTACATTCTTAACTTCATGAACACTAAAGATACAACACAGTCTGTGTAACTACGTGCTTAACTTCATGAAATCGAACTTTATAACACTGTATGAGAAACTACGTACTTAACTTCATGAAAACTAAAGATACAACACTGTATGTGAAACTATGTGCTTAACTACATGACAACATAACATATAACACTGTGTAAGACACTACATGCTTAACTTCTTCAAAACTAACGTTACAACACTGTGTGTGAAACTGCATGCTTAAGTTCTTCAAAACTGACAATACAACCCTGTGCGTGAAACTATGTGCTCAACTTCATGAGAACTTACCATATAACACTGTATTAGAAACAACGTGCTTCAATTCATGAAAACTAACGACACAACACAGTATGTGAAACTAAGTGCTTAACTTCTTCAAAACTAACAATATAACACTGTGTGTGAAACTATGTTCTTAACTTCATGAAATCCAACTATATAACACTATATGTGAAACTACGTACTTAACTTCATGAAAACTAACGATACAACCCATTCTGCGAAAATTCGTTCTTAACTTCATGAAATCGAACTTTATAACACTATATGAGAAACTACGTACTTAACTTCTTGAAAACTTATGATACAACACTGTATGTGAAACTATTTGCTTAACTAATGAGAAACTACATATGTCAATGTATAAGAAATTATGTGCTTAACTTCTTCAATACTAACGATACAACTCTATGTGTGAAGCTATGTGCTTAACTTCATGAAATCTAACTATATAACACTGTATTAGAAACTACTTGCTTATCTTCCTCGAAACTAACGATACAACACTGTGTGTCAAACTATGTGCTTAACTTCATGAAATCTAAGTATATACCACTATATGAGAAACTACGTACTTAACCTCATGAAAACTAATGATACAACAGTATGTGAAACTATGTGCTTAACTACAGGAGAACTTACCATATAACACTGTGTTAGAAACTGTGGGTTTAACTTCTTCAAAACTAACTTTACAACACTGTGTGTGAAACTACATGCTTAACTTCTTCAAAACTAACGATACAACACTGTGTGTGAAACTATGTGCTCAACTTCATGAGAACTAACCATATAACACTGTACTAGAAACCACGTGCTTAACGTCATGAAACCTAACGACACAGCACAGTATGTGAAACTAAGTGTTTAACTTCTTCATAACTAACAATACAACACCGTGTGTGAAACTATGTGCTCATCTTCATGAGAACTAACCATATAACACTGTACTAGAAACCACGTGCTTAACGTCATGAAAACTAACGACACAGCACAGTATGTGAAACTAAGGGCTTAACTTCTTCATAACTAACAATACAACACTGTGTGAGAATCTACATACCTAACTTCTTCAAAACTAACGATACATCACTGTGCGTGAAACTATGCTCAACTTCATGAGAACTTACACTATAACACTGTATTAGAAACTACGTGCTTAACTTCATGAAAACTAACGACACAACACAGTATGTGAAACTAAGTGCTTAACTTCTTCAAAACTAAGGATACAACACTGTATGTGAAACTATGTGCTTAACTACATGAGAACCTACCATATAACACTGTATAATAAACTACGTGCTTAAATTCTTCAAAATTAAATTTACAACACTGTGTGTGAAACTACATGCTTAAATTCTACAAATCTAACAATACAACACTGTGTGTGAAACTACGTGCTTAACTTCATGAAATCCAAGTATATAACACTATATGTGAAAGTACGTACTTACCTTCATGAAAACTAATGATACAACAAGTCTGCGAATCTACGTGCTTAACTTCATGAAATCTAACTATATAACACTATATGTGAAACTACGTGCTTAACTTCATGAAAACTAACGACACAACACAGTATGTGAAATTAAGTGCTTAACTTCTTCAAAACTAACGATACAAAACTGTATGTGAAATTATGTGCTTAAGTACATGAGAACCTACCATATAACACTGTATAATAAACTACGTGATAACTTCTTCAAAACTAACTTTACAACACTGTGTGTAAAACTATGGGCTCAAATTCATGAGAAATAACCATATAACACTGTACTAGAAACTACGTGCTTAACGTCATGAAAACTAACGACACAGTACAGTATATGAAACTAAGTGCTTAACTTCTTCACAACTAACGATAAAACACTGTATGTGAAATTATGTGCTTAACTACATGAGAACCTACCATATAACACTGTATACGAAACTACGTGCTGAACATCTTCAAAACTAAAGTAACAACATTATGTGTGAAACTACATGCTTAACTTCTTCAAAACTAACGACACAACACAGTATATGAAACTAAGTGCTTAAATTCTTCAAAACTAACAATATAACACTGTGTGTGAAACTATGTGCTTAACTTCATGAAATCCATCTATATAACACTATATGTGAAACTACAAACTTAACTTCATGAAAACTAAGGATACAACACAGTCTGCGAAACTTCGTGCTTAACTTCATGAAATCTAACTATATAACACTATATGAGAAACTACATACGTAACTTCATGAAACTAATGATAAAACACTGTATGTGAAACTATGTGCTTAACTACATGAGAACCTACCATATAACACTGTATAAGAAACTACGTGCTTAACTTCTTCAAAACTAACATTACAACAGTGTGTGTGAAACTGCATGCTTAACATCTTCAAAACTAAGGATACAACACTGTGTGTGAAACTATGTGCTCAAATTCATGAGAACTTACCTTATAACACTGAATTAGAAACTACGTGCTTAACTTCATGAAATCGAACTTTATAACACTGTATGAGAAACTACGTACTTAACTTCTTCAAAACTAACATTACAACAGTGTGTGTGAAACTGCATGCTTAACTTCTTCAAAACTAACGATACAACACTGTGTGTGAAACTATGTGCTCAACTTCATGAGAGCTTACCTTATAACATTGTATTAGAAACTACGTGCTTAACTTCATTAAAACTAACGACACAACACAGTATGTGAAACTAAGTGCTTAAATTCTTAAAAACAAATGATACAACACTGTGTGTGAAACTATGTGCTTAACTTCATGAAATCTAACTATATAACACTATATCAGAAACTACGTACTTAACTTCATGAAAACTAATGATACAACACTGTATGTGAAACTATGTGCTTAACTAGATGAGAAAATACCATATAACACTGTTTAAGAAACTATGTGCTTGCTGCAGAACTAAATAGAGAGTTTTCAATAGAGGAGTCTAAAATGGCTGAGAGTCACTTGAGAAAGTGCTCAACATCCTTAGCCATCCGGGAAATGCAAATCAAAACAACTCTCAGATACCATCTCACCCCTGTCTGAATGGCTAAAATCAAAAACACTAATGACAATTTATGCTGGAGAGGATGTGGTGAAAGGGGGACACTCCTCCATTGCTGGTGGGAGTGCCAAGTGGTTCAGCCACTTTGGAAATCAGTGTGGAGATTCCTCAGAAAACTGGGAATAAACCTACCACAAGACCCAGCAACTCCACTCTTAGGCATATATCCAAAAGATGCCCATTCATACAACAAAGAGGTCTGTTCCACTGTGTTCATAGCAGCTTTATTTGTAATTGCCAGAACGTGGAAGCAACCTAGATGTCCCTCACCTGAAGAGTGGATAGAGAAAATGTGGTACATCTACACAATGGAGTACTATTCAGCAGAAAAAAATAATGGAATCATGAGATTCGCAGGCAAATGGATGACACTAGAAGAAACCATCCTGAGTGAGGTAACCCAGTCACAAAAAGAGAAACATGGCATGTACTCTCTCATTTATGGATTTTAGACATAGATCTGGGGAGTGCCAGCCTACAATCCTATGGCCAGAGAGTCTGGGAAACAGAAACTTTATTTAGTGGCTGATCGAAGAAGTGGCAGACTCCCTTGGTTAAGTACTGAGCTGAACTCAAGAAAGCCAGTAACAGAGAGGGAGGACTGATGATCAAAGGGTTTAAGACTGGGCTGGTTTAACCCCCAGAAACAGCTGACCAGACAAAGGTTAACTCTTGAATCCCAGGCATTAGCCTGGGAAGCCAGCATGGGACTGATCAAGACCCCCTGAATCTGGGTGTCAGTGAAGAGGCCTAGGGAATCTATTGAGCCTTGGGCAGCAGATCAGTACCTGTCGCACCTGCTGTGCGGCCTGCATCCGAGAATGTAGCGAGGTGGTCGGGATAGATGACACAGAGACCGGTCGGTTGCTTTAAGAAAACTTATCTTCCCAAGTCAGCTTAGGAGAGAGCTCTCAGAAGAAATCTCAGGAGAAGTCTCCCCAAGAAAAAGGGCTTCCCTTTTTAAGGACTTTTGCCATCCATTTACATACCATTCTTTCCACTTCTCACCCTACTGGCTGGTGGTTTAATCTCCGGCCCCAGAATCGGGGAGACACCACAGGGGGCAGGAAGAGGCATCTAGCCATAGGAGGTGTGGAAGGCATGGTATTTCAGTGAGCCAGCCCTTATCTGAGCCCTATCAAGCTTTAAAGCACTGAATTGTTTTCAGTAAACATTACATAGATGCCTGCTCCCAGGCCGAAGGGGAAGTGGGTTTCTGCTCAAGGTCTGGTGTCCCCACAATTCACCCCTTTTTATTTTTAAATGAGGCACTCCTGTCTTAGGTCAAGTAGGGTCACCCTCCCTGGCCCGTCTTTGGGGGACCTTGAACCCCTGTTAGGTGGGAGTGGGTCTTCCCCACAAGTTGCCCGTCATTGAAGTAGCCCGACCCTTAAAATCATTTGTAATAAGGCTTTATGGCTATCGGGATTGCCATGGGCTAAGGCACTTTGAACTCAGCATGAAGCCAGAATGCCTACTGCCACTGTTACCATTCCTAGGACCCCCACTGACATAGCGCCTCTCTGTCACCTGCCCATCCCCGATCTGGGCCTTAGCATTCTACCACCAGCCTTTCTTTGCTACAAGGGTGATGTATAGTTACAATTTGACGGTCAAAACAGTGATAAAGTTTACAATTATTTTAAGATCTACTTAGGAAAGCATTAGAGAGTGCGCTTGCACAGATACATTAGGTACAATCATTGATGTTACACATGTAGCATTATAAAAAATATGAACAAGAGGCTTGTTGCACTATTTACAGGGTACCAATTTGTTCCTGTGGTGATGTAGTCTGTTGATTTAATGTCAGTAGTATCAGCCGAACATGCAACCCGAGTCAAAGTCTTTTTGTCGCACCAGGACAAACCACATTTCTCCAGAAAAACACACTGTGATTCCAGAAACAGGAACTACCGAGTCTGATATTTCAAGTGACCATGTCCTGTTCAAATACTGAAAAAAGGCTTTTGCCATTCATCACAGTCCATACCAATGTCTAAATGTTAAATGGGTCCTTTTTCCCCCAAAGGGAAAAGCTGGCAAAATGAATTCTGTTGTTTTAAGGTGTATCAAAGGCTAGCTACTAATCTTCCAGTTTTGTTGGCTTTGGGATGAAAACTCACGGGTCCAGGAGGTTGATGTAGCAAGCCTGATGAGAAACTGGAAATCTCGAACTGACTGTTTTATTTCTTTCTCGGGCTGTAGATTTGATGACATCAAGGGTCAGGAACACTGATTTAGGAGATCTCGAACTGGCTTGAGCAGGCTCCCACGGTCTCAGGTCCAGTTTTTTCTGCTCCATGCATCTCACCAGATGTTGTGTCCGCTACTGAAGCTTTATTCTTTTCCTGTAAGAAAACACAAACATGCCCTCGACCCCGAATTAGGGTCTTCTCTACTGTCTAGTGTATGGATGTTTCCATTTGGCCTGAGTAATAGTTATTTAACTTTCATTATGTCAGAATCTGTCTGAAGCAGATTCCTCACAGGCATTTATATTTTATAAATATTTAAATGAGGAGTGGATTATTTAATGAATCATGTGGAGACTGGGGACATACTCCCTTTTATTTTTAAATTTTGTTTGAACTGTTGAAGTTGGACCATAACAGTAGAAGGATTTGTCTACCCTCCTTAATCAACTATCTAGGTGAATTAGGATCACTATTTAAAGTATTAGTAGATGTCCTTTAAAAGGGACATAACCATTAAGTACCTTTGAGAATCATTTAAGGATTGTAAACTATACTATGTCCCAAATAGTCCTTTTTTTTCTAACCTGTAGCTCTCACTAGCTGACAAGGCCTCATTTGCATCTGAGCTGACAAGGCCTAATTTGCATCTACACAGACACCTTTGGGGGTGGGGGCCTGCCAAAGCGGCAGGACAGTTCCCTGAAAAAACCTCTCTTTCTCTCTCTCTCTCTGACTGGCTCTGAGGGCTTAACTTGAATTTTTTTGTTAAAATATTAACCGACTGACTGGATGTTTCTTTTGGCTATATCTAAATCGATTTAGGTAGTTTTTAACTGTTTGAACGGATTTAAGTATCCCTTTAATCATATCCAAGGCAATTAGAACAGTTGCTTTTGTCAACATTCACGCATTTACATTTCACACTTCATACATACTGACGTGGCCACGTTCATACACACAGACCATGTATACATATCTCTCCTTGCCTAGGTTATGATTAGTTTGTTGAACTGAAACTTCTTTAACAGAACAACTCCAGTCAATCTTTTAATTAAAACTAAAGGTTGAAAGAGTCCTGTATGTCCCTCGTCATTTCTTCATTAGAGAAGTTTTGAGCTACACTCAGGGGCTACAGCCATACCCACTCCTTGTAATTCTGTAGATGCAAAGTGGAAAGGCCAGGCTTTTGTCAAAAGTTTTTAGAGATGACTCACAAAATTCAATAACCTACCCCATATAAATGTAACCAAACATTTTTATTTTATATACCTTTGCCTTTTTCTTTACTGAATGCTAATACCTCATTTATTAACTGTTACCAATTTTTTAAATTTACCCATCTTTAATCTATCCTCCCATTGAGGATGATCCTCCAATCTACCCTCCAACTGAGGGCAACTTCTTATCTTAGGTTCCCTTTCTTTTCTGACCTTTATTAGGTGAGGGCTTATACATTTAATCAAATCCACCCTTCAACTGAGGGTGATCTCTTAGGTTCCCTTTCCTTCCTGACCTTTGTCAGGCAAGGACCTAGACATTTAATCTGGTACCCCTAGCTTGGTACCCCCTTTTTAATACATCCACATAGCCTTACTGGCTAGCCTTTTAGATCTCTCAGTTCCCCTTTACTTTCCTGACCTCAGTGGGTCAGGCGAAAGACTGGAGATTTTTTATTTTATTTCTTATTTTACCCTTTTTTTTCATTTCTTTTTTTTTGAGACTGGGTTTCTCTCTATCCTTTTGGAGGCTGTCCTGGAACTTGCTCTATATACAAGGATGGCCTCCATTCTACCTACCTCTGTCTCTCGAGTGTTGGGATTAAAGGCATATGCCACCAACACCCGACTCTAAAGATCATAGCGAACATTCTTCCAATCTGGGACATTTAAGCCTTCCCCAGTAATGAACCATGGACTGGCATGTTCAATCCATTTTAAAAAGCCTTCCAAGGTTTTAGGCTTTACTGTAGTCCCATGTCCTTCAAGTAACTTTTTAACTTGATACTGTAATTTAAGCTTCCCAGAACTATTCCCCATGGTTTCTTTTCTTTTTTTTTCCAATCTGTCCCTGGCCAGAAAAAGAGACGAACCGGCTCACTTACCTCGCTTTCACGATCTCGGTGGGACCCTCCAATTGTCGCACCTGCTGTGCGGCCTGCATCCGAGAATGTAGCGAGGTGGTCGGGATAGATGACACAGAGACCGGTCGGTTGCTTTAAGAAAACTTATCTTCCCAAGTCAGCTTAGGAGAGAGCTCTCAGAAGAAATCTCAGGAGAAGTCTCCCCAAGAAAAAGGGCTTCCCTTTTTAAGGACTTTTGCCATCCATTTACATACCATTCTTTCCACTTCTCACCCTACTGGCTGGTGGTTTAATCTCCGGCCCCAGAATCGGGGAGAAACCACAGGGGGCAGGAAGAGGCATCTAGCCATAGGAGGTGTGGAAGGCATGGTATTTCAGTGAGCCAGCCCTTATCTGAGCCCTATCAAGCTTTAAAGCACTGAATTGTTTTCAGTAAACATTACATAGATGCCTGCTCCCAGGCCGAAGGGGAAGTGGGTTTCTGCTCAAGGTCTGGTGTCCCCACAAGTACCCATCCCAAGTATACACACGGACTTTGGACTCCAATTGAACAATGTGAGGTGCACTCTCACCCAGAACTCTTGGGAAAGGGTCTAGGACCTGCCCTATATGAAATGACACACTATGGACATCCCCATGGAGGGCCTCACCCTCCCTGGAGAAATGAGAGGATAACGGGGGGGGGAGAGGAGGGCACGGGAGGAAGGGAGGGAAAGGGAGAGGGACCTGGAACTGAGTTGTGAAGCAACCTTGATTCTTATCTAAATTTAAACTGGAAAATAAAATTAAAAAAAGAAACTATGTGCTTAACTTCTTCAAAATTAACGTTACAACACTGTGTGTGAAACTACGTGCTTAACTTCTTCAAAACTAACGATACAACACTGTGTGTGAAACTATGTGCTTAACTACATGGGAACTTACCATATAACTCTGTGTTAGAAACTAGGTGCTTAACTTCTTCAAAACTAACTTTACAACACTGTGTGTCAAACTACATGCTTAACTTCTTCAAAACTAATGATACAACACTGTGTGTGTATCTATGTGCTCAACTTCATGAGAACTAACCGTATAACACTGTACTAGAAACTACGTGCTTAACGTCATGAAAACTAACAACTCAGTACAGTATGTGAAACTAAGTCTTAACTTCTTCATAACTAACAATACAACACCGTGTGTGAAACAATGTGCTCAACTTCATGAGAACAAACCATATAACACTGTACTAGACACAAGTGGTTTACATAATGAAAACTAACAACACAGCACAGTAAGTGAAACAAAGTGCTTAACTTCTGCAACACTAACAATACAACACTGTTTGAGAAACTACATACTTAACTTCCTCAAAACTAACGATACACCACTTTGCGTGAAATTATGGGCTCAACTTCATGAGACCTAACCATATAACACTGTATTAGAAACTACGTGCTTAACTTCATGAAAACTAACGAAACAACACAGTATATGAAACTAAGTGCTTAACTTCTTCAAAACTAACGATACAACACTGCATGTGAAATTATGTGCTTAACTTCATGAAATCCAACTATATAACACTATATGTGAAACTACGTACTTAACTTCATGAACACAAACGATACAACACAGTCTGTGTAACTACGTGCTTAACTTCATGAAATCTAACTATATAACACTGTATGAGATACTACGTACTTAACTTCATGAAAACTAAAGATACAACACTGTATGTGAAACTATGTGCTTAACTACATGAGAACCTACCATATAAAACTGTGTAAGAAACTACGTGTTAACTTCTTCAAAACTAACGTTACAACACTGTGTGTGAAACTACATGCTTAACTTCTTCAAAACTAACAATACAACACTGTGTATGAAACTATGTGCTCAACTTCATGAGAACTTATCATATAACACTGTATTAGAAACTACTTGCTTAACTTCATGAAAACTAATGACACAACACAGTATGTGAAACTAAGTGCTTAACTTCTTCAAAACTAACAATATAACACTGTGGGTGAAACTATGTGCTGAACTTCATGAAATCAAATTATGTAACACTATATGTGAAACTACGTTCTTACTTCATTAAAAAACTAACAATACAACACAGTCTGCGAAACTTCGTGCTCAACTTCATGGATCCAACTATATAACACTGTATGAGATACTACGTACTTAACTTCATGAAAACTAATGATACAACACATGATGTGAAACTATGTGCTTAACTACATTAGAACCAACCATATAACACTGTATAAGAAACTACGTGCTTAACTTCTTCAAAACTAACGTTGCAAAACTGTGTGTGAAACTACATGCTTAACTTCTTCAAACGTAACGATACAACACTGTGTGTGAAACTACGTGCTTAACTTCATGAAATCTAACTATATAACACTGTATTAGAAACTACTTGCATATCCTTCTCGAAACTCACGACACAACACTGTGTGCGAAACTATGTGCTTAACTTCATGAAATCTAACTATATAACACTCTATGAGAAACTACCTACTTAACTTCATGAAAACTAATGATACAACAGTGAATGTGAAATTATGTGCTTAACTACAAGAGAACTTACCATATAACACTGCGTTAGAAACTGCGTGCTTAACTTCTTCAAAACTAACTTTACAACACTGTGTTTGAAACTACATGCTTAACTTCTTCAAAACTAATGATACCACACTGTATGTGAAACTATGTGCTTAACTACATGAGAACCTACCATATAACACTGTATAAGAAACTACGTGCTTAACTTATTCAAAAATAACGATACAACACTGTGTGTGAAACTACATGCTTAACTTCTTCCAAACTAACGATACAAAACTGTGCGTGAAACTATGTGCTTAACTTCATGAAATTCAACTATATAACACTACATGAGAAACTACGTACTTAACTTCATGAAAACTAACGATACAACACTGTGTGTGAAAATGTGTGCTTAAATTCTTCAAAACTAACAATACAACACTGTAAGTGAAACTATGTCTGTAACTACATGTGAACCTACCATATAACACTGTATAAGAAAATACGTGCTTAACTTCTTCAAAACTAACAATACAACAATGTGGGTGAAACTATGTGCTTAACTTCATGAAATCCAACTATATAACACTATATGTGAAACTACGTACTTAACTTCATGAAAACTAACAATTCAACACCGTCGGCGAAACTGTGTGCTTAACATCATGAAATCTAAATATATAACACTATATGAGAAACTACATACTTAACTTCATGAAAACTAATGATACAACAGTGTGTGTGATACTATGTGCTTAACTACATGAGAACCAACCATATAAAAGTGTATAAGAAACTACGTGCTTAACTTCTTCAAAACTAACGTAACACCACTGTGTGTGAAACTACATGCTTAACTTCTAAATTATCGATACAACACTGTGCCTTACTTCATGAAATCCAACTATATAACACTATATGAGAAACTACGTACTTAACTTCATGAAAACTAACGATACAACACTGTGTGCGAAACTATGTGCTCAACTTCATGAGACCTTACCATATAACACTGTATTAGAAACTACGTGCTTAACTTCATGAAAACTAATGACACAACACAGTATGTGAAACAAAGTTCTTAACTTTTTCAAAACTAGCAATATAACACTGTGGGTGAAACTATGTGCTGAACTTCATGAAATACAACTATAGAAAACTATATGTGAAACTACGTACGTAACGTAATGAAAACTAATGATACAACACTGTATGTGAAACTATGTGCTTAACTACATGAGAACTTACCATATAACACTGTGTTAGAAACTGCGTGCTTAACTTCTTCAAATCTAACGTTACAACACTGTGTGTGAAACTACATGCTTAACTTCTTCAAAACTAACAATACAACACTGTGTGTGAAACCATGTGCCTAACTTCATGAATTCCAACTATATAACAGTATATGTGAAACTACGTACTCAACTTCATGAAAACTAACGCTAAACACAGTCTGCAATACTTCATGCTTAACTTCATGAAATCCAACTATATAACACTATATGAGAATCTACGTACTTAACTTCATGAAAACTAATGATACAACACTGTGTGTGTAACTATGTGCTTAACTTCTTCAAAACTAACGATACAACACTGTATGTGAAACTATGTGCTTAACTACATGAGGACCTATCATATAACACTCTATAAGAAACTACGTGCTTAACTTCATGAAAACTAACGATACAACACTGTGTGTGAAACTGTGTGCTCAACTTCATGAGATCTTACCGTATCACACTGTATTAGAAACAACGTGCTAAACTTCATGAAAACTAACAACACAACACAGTACGTGAAACTAAGTTCTTAATTTCTTCTAAACTAACAATATAACCCTGTGTGTGAAACTATGTGCTTAACTTCAAGAAATCCAACTATATAACACTATATGAGAAACTTCGTACTTACTTCATGAAAACTAATGATACAACAGTGTATCAGTGTGTGAAACTACATGCTTAACTTCTTCAAACCTAACGATACAACACTGTGTGTGAAACTATGTGCTTAACATTATGAAATCTAACTATATAACACTATATGAGAAACTATGTACTTAACTTCATGAAAACATACGATACAACACAGTCTGCCAAACTACGTGCTTACCCTAATGAAATCTAACTATATAAAACTATATGAGAAACTACGTACTTAACTTCATGAAAACTAATGATACAAGAGTATATGTGAAACTATGTCCTTAACTACATAAGTACCTACCATATAACACTTTTTAAGATACTACGTGCTTAACTTCTTCAAAACTGACATTATAACACTGTGTGTGAAACTACATGCTTAACTTCTTCAAAACTAACAATACAACACTGTGTGTGAAACCATGTGCCTAACTTCATGAATTCCAACTATATAACAGTATATGTGAAACTACGTACTCAACTTCATGAAAACTAACGCTAAACACAGTCTGCAATACTTCATGCTTAACTTCATGAAATCCAACTATATAACACTATATGAGAATCTACGTACTTAACTTCATGAAAACTAATGATACAACACTGTGTGTGTAACTATGTGCTTAACTTCTTCAAAACTAACGATACAACACTGTATGTGAAACTATGTGCTTAACTACATGAGGACCTATCATATAACACTCTATAAGAAACTACGTGCTTAACTTCATGAAAACTAACGATACAACACTGTGTGTGAAACTGTGTGCTCAACTTCATGAGATCTTACCGTATCACACTGTATTAGAAACAACGTGCTAAACTTCATGAAAACTAACAACACAACACAGTACGTGAAACTAAGTTCTTAATTTCTTCTAAACTAACAATATAACCCTGTGTGTGAAACTATGTGCTTAACTTCAAGAAATCCAACTATATAACACTATATGAGAAACTTCGTACTTACTTCATGAAAACTAATGATACAACAGTGTATCAGTGTGTGAAACTACATGCTTAACTTCTTCAAACCTAACGATACAACACTGTGTGTGAAACTATGTGCTTAACATTATGAAATCTAACTATATAACACTATATGAGAAACTATGTACTTAACTTCATGAAAACATACGATACAACACAGTCTGCCAAACTACGTGCTTACCCTAATGAAATCTAACTATATAAAACTATATGAGAAACTACGTACTTAACTTCATGAAAACTAATGATACAAGAGTATATGTGAAACTATGTCCTTAACTACATAAGTACCTACCATATAACACTTTTTAAGATACTACGTGCTTAACTTCTTCAAAACTGACATTATAACACTGTGTGTGAAACTACATGCTTAACTTCTTCAAAACTAACAATACAACACTGTGTGTGAAACTATGTACTTAACTTCATGAAATCCAAATACATAACAGTATATGAGAAACTACATACTTAACTTCATGAAAACCAACGATACAACAATGTGTGTGAAACTATGTGCTTAACTTCTTCAAAACTAACGTTACAACACTGAGTGTGAGACTATGTGCTTAACTTCATGAAATCTAACTATATAACACTGTGTTAGTCACTACTTGCTTATCTTCCTCGAAACTAACGATACAACACTGTGTGCGAAATTATGTGCTTAACTTCAAGAAATCTAACTATATAACACTATATGAGAAACTACGTACTTAACTTCATGAAAAATAATGATACAACAGTGTATTTGAAACTATGTGCTTAACTACATGAGAACTTACCATATAAAACTGTGTTAGAACTACGTGCTTAACTTCTTCAAAACTAACTTTACAACACTATGTGTGAAACTACATGCTTAACATCTTCAAAACTAACGATACAACACTATTTGTGAAATTATGCGCTCAACTTCATGAGAATTAACCATATAACACTGTACTAGAAACTACGTGCTTAACGTCATGAAAACTAACGACACAACAGAGTATGTGAAACTAAGTGCTTAACTTATTCAAAACTAACAATACAATACTGTCTGTGAAAATATGTGCTCAACTTCATGAGAACGTACCATATAACACTGTAATAGAAACTACGTGCTTAACTTCATGAAAACTAACGACAAAACACAGTATGTGTAACTAAGTGCTTAACTTCTTCAAAACTAACGATACAACACTGTGTGTGATACTAGGTGCTTAACTTCTTCAAAATTAACAATCCAACACTGTATGTGATACTATGTGCTTAACTACATGAGAACCTACCATATAACACTGTATAAAAAACTACGTGCTTAACGTCTTCAAAACTAACGTGACAACACTGTGTGTGAAACAACATGCTTAAATTCTTCAAAACTAACAATACAACCTGTGTGTGAAATTTCGTACTTAACTTCATGAAAACTACCGATACAATACAGTCTGCGAAACTACGTGCTTAACTTCATGAAATCTAACTATATAACACTATATGAGAAACTACGTACTTAACTTCATGAAAACTAATGATACAACATTGTATGTGAAATATGTGCTTAACTACATGAGAACCTACCATATAACGCTGTATAAGAAACTATATGCTTAACGTCTTCAAACCTAACGATACAACACTGTGTGTGAAACTATGTGCTTAACTTCATGAAATCCAACTATATAACACTATATGTGAAACTACGTGCTTAACTTCATGAAAACTAACGATACAACACTGTGCATGAAACTATGTGCTTAACTTCATGAAATCCAACTATATAACACTATATGAGAAACTAAATACTTAACTTCATGAAAACTAATGATACAACAATGTGTGTGAAACTACGTCCTTAACTTCTTCAAAACTAACGATACAACACTGTGTGTGAAACTATCTGCTTAACTTCATGAGAACCTACCATATAACACTGTGTAAGAAACTACGTGCTTAAATTCTTCAAACCTAACGTTACAACACTGAGTGTGAAACTATGTGCTTAACTTCATGAAATATAACTATATAACACTGTATTAGACACTAATTGCTTATCTTCCTTGAAACGAACGATACAACTCTTTGTGCGAAATTATGTGCTTACCTTCATGAAACCTAACTATATAACACTATATGAGAATCTACGTACTTAACTTCATGGAACTAATGATACAAAAGTGTATGTGAAACTATGTGCTTAACTACATGAGAACTTACCATATAACACTGTGTTAGAACTACGTGCTTAACTTCTTCAAAATTAACAATAAAACACCGTGTGTGAAACTATGTGCTCAACCTCATGAGAACGTACCATATAACACTTTATAAGAAAGTACGTGCTTAACTTCCTCAAAACTAACGATACAACCTGTATGTGAAACTATGTGCTTAGCTACATGAGAACATAATATATAACACTGTATAATAAACTACGTGCTTAACTTCTTCAAAACTAACGTTACAACACTGTGTGAGAAACTACATGCTTAACTTCTTCAAAACTAACGATACAAAACTGTATGATAAACTATGTGCTTAACTACATGAGAACCTACCATAAAACACTTTATAAGAAACTACGTGCTTAACTTCTTCAAAACTTCCGTTACTACACTGTGTGAGAAACTACATGCTTAACTTCATCAAAACTAACAATACAAAACTGTGTGTGAAACTATGTGCTTTACTTCATGAAATCCAAATATATAACTCTATATGTGAAACTGCGTACTTAACCTCATGAAAACTAATGATACAACAGTGTATGTAAAACTATGTGCTTAACTACATGAGAAATTACCATATAACACTGTGTTAGAAACTATGTGCTTAATTTCTTCAATACTAACTTTACAACACTATGTGTGAAACTACATTCTTAACTTCTTCAAAACTAACGATAAAACATTGTGTGTGAAATTATGTGCTCATCTTCATGAGAATTAACCATATAAAACTGTACTAGAAACTTCGTGCTTAACATCATGAAAACTAACGACACAACACAGTATGTGAAACTAAGTGCTTAACCTCTTCAAAACTAACAATACAACACCGTGTATGAAACTATGTGCTCAACTTCATGAGTACGTACCATATAACACTTTATAATAAACTACGTGCTTA
>NW_024435322.1:0-4069 GCF_017639785.1 Mesocricetus auratus | reverse complement strand
CACAGTGTTGTATAGTTAATTTTAATGAAGTGAAGCAAGCAGATTCCTACACAGTGTTGCATAGGTAGTTTTCATGAATTTAAGCACTGAGATTCTGAAACCGTGTTGTATCATAAGTTTCCATGAAGTTGAGCACATAGTTTCACACACAGTGTTGTATCGTGAGTTTTGATAAATTAAGCACCTAGATTATCACACAGTGTTGTATTGTTAGTTTTCATGAAGTTGAGCATATAGTTTCACACACAGTGTTGTATCGATAATTTTCATGAAGTTAAGCAGCGAGATTCTCACACAGTGTTGTATCATTAGTTTTCATGAATTTAAGCACAGAGATTACAACACAGTTTTCTATCGTCAGTTTCCGTGAAGTTCAGCACATACTTTCACACAAAGTGTTGTGTCATTAGTTTTCATGAAGTTGAGCACATAGTTTCACACACAGCGTTGTCTCTTTACTTTTCATACATTAAGCACATAGTTTCACACACAGTGCTGTATCGTTAGTTTTCTTCAAGTTAAGCATAGAGATTCTCACACATGGTTGAATAGTTAGTTTTCATGATGTTGAGCACATAGTTTCACACACAGTGATATATCGTTAGTTTTCATGAAGTTAAGAGGGAAATTCTCAGACAGTATTGTATCGTTAGTTTTCAAGTTATGCATAGAGATTCCCATACAGTGTTTTAACGTTAGTTTCATTAAGTTGAGCACAAAGTTTCACACACAGTGTTTGATCATTAGTTTTCATGAAGTTGAGCACATAGTTTCACACACAGTGTTGTATCGTCAGTTTTCATAAAGATAAGCACCGAGATTCTCACACAGTGTTCTATCTTTAGTTTTCAGGAAGTTCATCAGATAGTTCTATACATAGTGTTCTATCGTTAGTTTTCATTAAGTTCAGCACATAGTTTCACACAAAGTGTTGTATCATTAGTATTCAAGAATTTGAGCACATAGTTTCACACTCAATGTTGTATCGTTAGTTTTCATGAAGTTAAGCAAATAGTTTCACACACAGTGTTGTATCATTAGTTTTCATGAAGTTAAGCAGGGAGATTCTCATACAATGTTGTATCGTTAGTTTTCATGAAGTTAAGCACAGAGATTACCATACAGTGTTCTAACGTTAGTTTCATTAGGGTGATCACATAGTATCACACACAGTGTAGTATCTTTAGTTTTCATGAAGTTGAGCACATAGTTTCACACACAGTGTTGTTATCGTTAGTTTTCATGAAGTTAAGCACAGAGAATCTCACACAGTGTTGAATAGTTAGTTTTCATGAAGTTGACCACATAGTTTCACACAAAGTGTTGTATCGTTAGTTTTCATGAAATTAAGCAGGGAGATTCTCACAGAGTGTTGTATCGTTAGTTTTAATGAAGTTAAGCATAGAGATTCCTATACAGTGTTCTAACGTTAGTTTCATTAATTCGAGCACATAGTTTCACACTAAATGTTGTATCATTATTTTTCATGAAGTTAAGAACATGGTTTCACACACAGTGTTGTATCGTTTGTTTTCTTGAAGTTAACCAGGGCGATTCTCATACAATGTTGTATCGTTAGTTTTCATGAAGTTAAGCACAGAGATTCCCATTCAGTGTTCTAACGTTAGTTTCATTAGGGTGATCACATAGTTTCACACACAGCGTAGTGTCATTAGTTTTCATGAAGTTGAGCTCATAGTTTAACACACAGTGCTGTTTCGTTAGTTGTCATGAAGATAAGCACAGAGATTCTCACACAGTGTTGTATCGTTAGTATTAAAGCAGTTGAGCACATAGTTTCACACACAGTGTTATATCATTAGATTTCATGATGTTAACCATGGAGATTTTCACACAGTGTTGTATCGTTAGTTTCAGGAAATTCATCACATACTTTCACACACAATGAAAATGGTTAGTTTTCATGAAGTTCAGCACATAGTTTCACACACAGTGTTGTATCATTAGTTTTCATGAATTAAGCACCTAGTTTAACACACAGTGTTGTATCATAAGTTTCCATGACGTTGAGCCCATAGTTTCACACACAGTGTTGTATCGTGAGTTTTGATAAATTAAGCACCTAGATTATCACACAGTGTTGTATTGTTAGTTTTCATGAAGTTGAGCATATAGTTTCACACACAGTGTTGTATCGATAATTTTAATGAAGTTAAGCAGTGAGATTCTCACACAGTGTTGTATCATTAGTTTTCATGAATTTAAGCACAGAGATTACCACACAGTGTTCTATCGTCAGTTTTCGTGAAGTTCAGCACATACTTTCACACAAAGTGTTGTGTCATTAGTTTTCATGAAGTTGAGCACATAGTTTCACACACAGCATTGTCTCTTTACTTTTCATACATTAAGCACATAGTTTCACACACAGTGCTGTATCGTTAGTTTTCTTCAAGTTAAGCATAGAGATTCTCACACATTGTTGAATAGTTAGTTTTCATGATGTTGAGCACATAGTTTCACACACAGTGATATATCGTTAGTTTTCATGAAGTTAAGAGGGAGATTCTCACACAGTATTGTATCGTTAGTTTTCAAGTTAAGCATAGAGATTCCCATACAGTGTTTTAACGTTAGTTCCATTAAGTTGAGCACATAGTTTCACACACAGTGTTGGATCATTAGTTTTCATGAAGTTGAGCACATAGTTTCACACACAGTGTTGTATCATTAGATTTCATGATGTAAACCATGGAGATTTTCACACAGTGTTGTATCGTTAGATTTCAGGAAATTCATCACATACTTTCACACCCAATGAAAATGGTTAGTTTTCGTGAAGTTCAGCACATAGTTTCACACACAGTGTTGTATCATTAGTTTTCATGAATTAAGCACCTAGTTTAACACACAGTGTTGTAAAGTTAGTTCTCATGAAGTTGAGCACATAGTTTCACACACAGTGTTGTATTGTTAGTTTTCATGAAGTGAAGCAAGCAGATTCCTACACAGTGTTGCTTAATTAGTTTTCATGAAGATAAGCACTGAGATTCTCACACCGTGTTGTATCATAAGTTTCCATGAAGTTGAGCACAAGTTTCACACACAGTGTTGTATCGTTAGTTTTCATGAAGTTAATCACAGAGCTACTCACACAGTGTTGTATCGTTAATATTCATGCAGTTGAGCACATAGTTTCACACACAGTGTTGTATCATTAGATTTCATGATGTTAACCATGGAGATTTTCACAAAGTGTTGTATAGTTAGATTTCATGAAATGCAGCACATAGTTTCACGCACAATGATAATTGGTTAGTTTTCGTGAAGTTCAGTACATAGTTTCACACACAGTGTTGTATCCTTAGTTTTGATAAATTAAGCACCTAGATTATCACACAGTGTTGAATTGTTAGTTTTCATGAAGTGAGCACATAGTTTCACACACAGTGTTCTATCGTTAATTTTCATGAAGTTAAGCAGCGAGATTCTCACACAGTGTTGTATGATTAGTTTTTATGATGTTGAGCATATAATATCACACACAGTGTTGTATCATTAGTTTTCATGAATTTAAGCACTGTGATTACCACACAGTGTCCTATCGTTAGTTTTCGTGAAGTTCAGCACATAGTTTCACACAAAGTGTTGTGTCATTAGTTTTCATGAAGTTAAGCACAGAGATTCCCATACAGTACTCTAACGTTAGATTCATAAAGTTTAGCCCATAGTTTCACAGACAGCGTTGTATCATTAGTTTTCATGACGTTGAGCACATAGTTTCACACTCAAAGTTGTATAGTTAGTTTTCATGAAGTTAAGCACATAGTTTCACACACAGTGTTGTATCGTTAGTTTTCATGAAGTTAAGCACAGAGATTCCCATACAGTACTCTAACGTTAATTTTATAAATTGTATCCCATAGTTTCTCAGACAGCGTTGTATCTTTAGTTTTCATGACGTTGAGCACATAGTTTCACACTCAATGTTTTATAGTTAGTTTTCATGAAGTTAAGCACATAGTTTCACACACAGTGTTGTATCGTTAATTTTCATGAAGTTAAGCAGGGAGATTCGCACACAATGTTGAATCGTTGGTTTTCTATT
>NW_024435321.1:0-1139 GCF_017639785.1 Mesocricetus auratus | reverse complement strand
ATTAAATAATTTGTACAACACTTATCATTTTTGCTTTTTAATTTAAGTTAGTAACAAGCTTGTTTCATATCTCTAACACTGTTCCCTCTTCCTTCCCTTCTCCCCTGCCCTCCTCACCACATCCCCCACCCAATCTCCACTCCAATCCCCTTGGTGGCAAATGCCCTCCATGGAGGATCTCCAGAGTCTGGCCTTTAATCTAGGGCAGGGCATAGGACCTCCCACAAGTGTCCAGAGTGAGAGAGCATTCCTCATTGTGTGATGGGCACTAAAAGTAAATTGGTACGCCATGGATAAATACTACCCAAGCCCATAGATTCCCTGGGCCTCTTCGCTAACACCCACATTCAGGATGTCTGTGTCAGTACTGTGCTTTCCACAAAGACATCAATATGGGGTCCAAGATATCCCACTTGTTTCTATGGAATAAACGAGCCCAGTCATAAAGCCCAGTCATAACTCCTTTGATCATCAGTCCTCCCTCTCTGTCACTGGATTCCAGGAGTTCAGTTCAGTGGTTAGCTATGAGTGTCTGCCTCTGCTTCCATTCGTCGCTGGATAAAGGTTCTGTTTCCCATACTCTCGGGAAGCAGGATTGTAAGCTGGCACTGCTCTGATTCACGCCTAAAATCCACATATAAGTGACTATATATCATGTTTCACTATTTTTGACTGGATTACCTCACTCAGGATGGTTTCTTCTATTTACATCCATTTGCATGCAAATTTTAAGATTCCATTTTTTCCTACTGAGTAGTACTCTATTGTGTAATTGTACCACATTTTCTCTATCCACTCTTCAGTTGAGGGACATCTGGGTTGCTTCCAGGTTCTGGCTATTACAAATAATTCTGCTATGAACATAGTGGGACAGATGCCCTTGGTTTTTGAATGTGCATATTTTGGGTATATGCCTAAGAGTGGAATTTCTGGGACATGTGGTAGACTGACTCCCATTTTCCTGAGGAATCACCATAAGGATCTCCAAAGTGGCTGTATGAGTTAGTGCACTCACCAGCAGTGGTGGAGTGTTCCCCTTTTTCTACATCCTCTCCAGAATAGCCAGCATTTGCTGTTTTTTATTTTAGCCATTTTGACAAGAGTAGGATGATATCTCAGAGTTGTTTTTATGCCAAGAT
>NW_024435320.1:0-2703 GCF_017639785.1 Mesocricetus auratus | reverse complement strand
TGCAGAATTCTGAATTAAAGGCAGGAGAGCCCAGAGATCAAGAATAGCCCCAATATAAGCTTCAAAAACACTAACAACAAATCAAAAAAAACAACGAAATGTTCCTGAATGATATCCTGCTATACTCATAGATTGGTAAGTAATCTAATTTTTATCATACAAACATTATTTGGTAAATGATACAATCAGATGCAAAGACCCACATTATGGTGGTCAATAACTTTCAAATGACCACCTTGTAGTTCTTGAACTCCATAAATTCTAACAGTATCATAATGCAAAATGAATTCTGTTCAACTTCAAAAGTGCTCATAGACTTTCATATTCTCAAAAAGGTTTAAAGTCCAAAGTCTTTTTTGAAATGCATGGCAATTTGTTAATTGTACTTCCCTGTAAAATTAACATCAAATCACATACTTCAAACGTATAATGGCACAGGTATATACTATCATTTCAAAACATAAGAAGGGATTATAGTGAGGAAATAGTGGACCAAAGTAGGACCAAAGACCAGCTGGGCAATCTCCAAATTCTGCATGTTCTTGTGTGATATTGAAACAACCTTGAGATCTCCAAATACAATCAGCTTTGATGACTGTAATACACATTTTGCTCTTGGATCAACTCCTCTTCCTGTTACTACCTGTCCTCCACATGTATCCCATGATTCTAGCATCTCTAATATCTTGGAATTTCGAAGGCAATCCAGGCTTCACATTCACAACCATGCACCATGGACTCTCTATTAGGCCACGATTTAGGGACACCTAAGACACAGGCATTGGTGATATTAACAAGCAGAAAGAAGAATGGTGCTTTCAAGCACACTGGACTGGCAGGAACAGTAACAATGTTCATAATTTTATTTATAGTGAAATTATTAAGAAAACCCTTCGAGTCTATAGTAGCACAGATGTTAAGGAGCCGAACAGACAAATTTTGAAGAACAGCAAGGGGTTCTAGGGATGTGAAGGCTCCCCATTCATTAGATAGTACCCACTGAAACCAGGGCCAAGTATTTTTCTTACTTGTCTTTTGATTAGTCTGATTAGCAAGGTTGAAATAATATTTGCCCAAAGGAGGGGAAAACTCAAACCCTGGCACGATCTGCCTAGCCTTATGTTCTGGGCTTTGGCAGGGTGTCCATTGAAGAGGGTACCCTAGATTGGGGGCACAATAGGGTAATACTTGACGGTAGTGGAATTCCCTAGTCCAAAGCATGAGTGTGAGGGTTGGAGCCCCTCCATCAGCATTCATAGGGTAGTAATGTTCGTAGCATTACTACATCCACTGCCATTGCCAGAGTCAGAGAAAGCACCTGCACTTACTTGACTTAACGCTTCATAGAGCATTGCAACAGGAATATGATTCTGACTCAGGGGATCAAGCCAATTGCCAACTGAGCCATTTTTCAACCATATGCATGGATTAGAATTACTTATGAGGGAAAAGTATAAGGCTCCCTGAAGAAAAACATTGGTTGCATTATATATAGCCTTACAGGGATATAAATTCACGCAGGGCAAACCTAATTCCCAACTAGTGCAAAAGAAGACAGGCAAGAGACCTTAGACATAGAATGAACAGGTAAGGGAATTGGCCAAACTTTTGTTATGGCCCACAAAATTTGTTCATTGGCCTGTATCAACAGCGACAACATCAGGGCCGTCATCATCAACAGGAACATGATAGGAGGGTTCAACTTGCTTGTTGCAAACCCTCTTCAGTCTCTCTGGGATCCACACTGGATCTTGTTGATCCTGGAGAAAAACACAAACAGAACCTCTGACCCAAGCTAACACTGTGTCTGGTCCATGCCATAGTCCCGTGATGACATCTTTCCATTTGACATACCCCTTCTCCGCAGGGGTCTGATTCTGATGCCTATCTGGAGCAGACAGACCTTGAGCATCCAAATTTTAAAAATTTAAGGTAAAGAGAGCTAAGGACAGTTGTTCCTTTGGTGTTCTACCATGGCCTATTCCCCTTTTTGTTTTAATAAACATTCTTTCAATGTGCAATGAGCTCTTTCATCTATTCCTGTCCTTGGGGGTTATAGGGTGGGCTGTGGTTTCAATGAACCTCCATCTGTTTACAAATTGATTGGAAAGACTGAGCCATGTAGGCTGGTCCATTATCTGTTTTCAATTGCTGAGGTTTACCCCAGGCAGCCCATGCCTCAAGGCACTGCCCAATGAAACTGCGAGCCTTTTCGCCACTCATAGTCATAGCGTGAATAATGCCTGAACATGTGTCCACGGACACGGGAATGTATTTAAGATTCCCAAACCTAGAAAAATGAGTGACATCCATCTGCCATATCTTCAAGGGTAGTAACCCTCTGGGGTTAATTCCCACACCAGGGGTTTGCAAGAAAGTTACACATTGTTGACAGTTCAATACTATCTGTCTACCTTCTGCTCGGGATAGCTGAAATCTTTTCTGTAAAGTTTTTGCAGATACATGAAATTGTTTATGAAATTGCTGTGTTTGCTCTGCTGGGGAACTGAAAAAGGCATATTCTCTTCTAGTGCACAAAACTACAGCTTCATTGCATTTTGATAAACGTCCTGGCAAGTTAGTATGAGCCCTAATATAATGTATAAAAAATTTCTGATCACGATGCCAAATCAACCTCTGCAACTCCTGTATGAGCTTGCAAACTCTACGGTTTGGTTTAATAGATCCTGAAATCTCCAGGGC
>NW_024435319.1:0-735 GCF_017639785.1 Mesocricetus auratus | reverse complement strand
TGTAAAGAAGCCACGCCCACCCTGGCCTGGTGATGTCAGGAGCAGACAGAAGAGACCCCAACCCCGGGTGTCAATCAAGGGTCCTGGTGATGTCACCCCAGCCCTGGCACCGCCCTCAACGTGCATAAGCTTCCCCATGAGGATCACATTAGGGTTTAGAGGTCACTTCCACTTTGGGGTGGGGCTTCTGGGTGACTTCCGTTTCTCTGTGTGTGCTGGGGTCACTTCCAGGACCCTAAGGACTTTTTCGGAGCACTTCTGCCTGCATGACAGGGTTTGGGGGGAAATTTCCGCTCACTTCCTCTACAGTGAGTGGGCACAGGGGTCACTTCCAGATCAGTAAGGGAAATTTCCACTCACTTCCGCTTCAGGGAGAAGGTTCTGTGGTCACTTCTGGTGCTCTTCAGGGGCGTGGTCTCCCTGTCCATGACCCCACTCCTGTCCCCAACCCTTCCCAGCAGACTGCATCCCTGGGGGGCGGAGCCAGGTGACGCTTGTGTCAGTGGGGGCGGGGCTGAGGGCGCTGGTTACCCTGCTGCTGCTCTGCTGACTCACGGGTAGAGCCCAGACCCGGCCACGCCCTTTCCCTGGTGTTGTTGGTGGCCCCTTGGAAGAAGGGGCCAATATGCATATGCAAATGATCGCAGCGAGGGGTGGGTTTAAATATGCAAATCCCACAATGAGTGCCCGCCCTCCCTGGGAGGAGACATGCAAATTAGACCCTGTGGCACATAA
>NW_024435318.1:0-22239 GCF_017639785.1 Mesocricetus auratus | reverse complement strand
TAGTCATTATGCCAATATTTCTAACACACACTTCGTTTAATATTATTGAAAATGTCATCTTAAGAATTCTCTTTTCATACATTTGATTCTAGTTTATTGGCATAAAGTGGGTTTTTGCCTACTAACTTATCTTCTAGCTTTGCTGAAATAATTTCCGACAACCAGGCAATTGTTTTTCTTGGAGCATCATTGTGTTTACCATGTACTATATTATTAAAATTATTCTTTGAAAATTTCATACAGTGTGTCTTCCCATATTCTTTCCCATCCCCAACTCCTTCCAGGTTCCCCCTTCTTCACGACTCCCCCTTCCTCCTTTTCAATTTACATGCCACTATTTGCATTTATTGCTTGACTGAACCAGCCAAGGGTTAAAGTGTAGTGCTCTGTGAGTATTGTGAAAATCTGGACAAACATTCTACCAGGTTTCTAAGATATTGACAGGAATTTTCTGCATTTCTCTTATCTCATGTTTTGTGTCACACATCCAACCTCAACCATACATCAATGTCCAAGTGAGAGTACTTGGGGAACACGGGAAAGTAAAGGGTGTGAAAGGGAGTCCTAGAGAAAATGAAGTGTCATTTATTTTGTGCATGTGTAGAATCAGCCTTCAACTCTAAATGCATATAGTGTCTATATATGTGAAAGTACAAAGGAATCCTTTTTGTGTGGAAGAAGAGGACACAATGGACAGGGCAAACAACAGATGGTAATGGGGGTAATTTTGAGCAAAGTATAATAAGATACCATTGTGAAAATGTCATAATACTCATTAATTTGTGTGAAATCATAAAAATTAATAGAAAATTATTTAGCTTCTTACTATTAAGCATTTCCAGCAAACTTTGTTTTTTGCAACTAAACATGATTGAAGTGAGATTATTTCCTTATGTTCCTAAATTATCATACCTTCTTAGTCACTGGAGTTTTTACGTTATTAAATCCCTTTTCTCTTTCAAACCTTAGTAACTTCTTTTATCCAACTAAGTACAATAAAATTTATTCATTGATTTCTTTTCCTTTCCTTTTTTTTGAGACAGGGTCTTACTCTGTGGCAGATGGTGTTCTGGAATTCACAGTATATCCCAGTCTGGCCTCCAACCTACGGTGATCCTCTCGCTACAGCTTCCTGTGTCCTAATATTCCAGTAATGAACCACCAGGCTAGCTTTATTTGTGGTATTTGAATGTCAGTGATTATGAGCACTTGCTGCTCTAGCAGAGAATCTGGGTTCAATTCCAAGAACCCACATAGTGGCTCATAACCGCCTATAACTTCAGTTCCAGGGAATCTGATGCCCTCCTCTGACCCCGCAGGCACCAGGCACATGGTGCACATGCACAGGAAGGTAGAATATGCACACACATAAAAATAGATAAATACATCTAAAAATTAATGGTGAAATGATATTGCATTCCTAGAGTAAGCTGTGCTTGTTAATGAGTATTTTTCATACCCAGATTCAAACTGCTAAAATTTCATGAGACAAGTTTACATCTATGTTCATGAGAAATACTGATGTATGTGTAGTACTTCTTTTGCTATTTTCTACTTTTAATATTTCTATCAGTTCTTTGAGAATTTCGTACATTGTATTTTGATCATGTTTACCACCAACTCCTCCCCTTAACTCCTCCCAAACCCGCCCCTACCTCCCTAAATTCATATCTTTAATTTTGTTACATTTACTATTAATATATATTTATGTGAGACTTTATGAATGTGTCTTCCGGTGCCCAAGAAGACCAGAAGAGGATGTTGGATCCCTGTAGCTGGAGTTATGGGTTATGAATAACTTCCTGTTGCAAATGGTGGGGTTTGAACTTTGATCCTCTGCAAAAGCAGTACACCCTCTTAACTGCTGAGCCATTTCCCTAGTACTATCTTTATAAACTTAATAACCCGTTGACTCGAATTTGTGCTCTCCCCTCCTGCTTCTGGGTGTAGGGTCCTCTGCTTGAGCATGTTCAACCTTCCAGTAGCCACAACCTTAAAAGAAATCCTAACTCTCCTTGTTCCAGAAGCCCTCAACTGTCCATAACTTCTCAGTTACAGGTAGGGGTTCATGAACCTCTCCCTAAGCCATAGTAGAATGTTGTCTTACTTTTGTGCAGGCTTTGTGTAAGCAGCCACAGATGCTGTGTTTTCATGAGTGCAGCAGTCCTGTCATGTCTTTTTTTTTTTTTTTTTTTTTTGGTTTTTACGAGACAGGGTTTCTCTGTATTGTTTCGGAGGCTATCGGTCCAGCCCGGCCTCGAACTCACAGAGATCCGCCTGCCTCTGCCTCCTGTCATGTCTTGATAACATTATTTCATTCTTGTCTTCTACCACCAATGGTTCTTATAATGTTACCTCTCCCTCTTCCAGGAATAGCCTTAGGAGTGTGCGTGACATAGATGTCCCGTTTGTGGCTTAGCACTCCATAATCACTTGTTCTCTGCACCTTGGCTGGTTACGGGGTTTCTTAGTTAACTACTGTTCACTGCACAGAGACAGACACTTCTCTGATGAGGTCTGGGAGCTGCACTAATCTATGGGTAGAAATACACAAATTTAGAAAGTATGTGCTACTATGTCAATTTAGTAAAATAATAATAGTAGATTTACCTCTGGGACCTTTGAGCTCCC
The DNA here is from genome assembly GCF_017639785.1 of Mesocricetus auratus. NCBI lineage: Eukaryota > Metazoa > Chordata > Mammalia > Rodentia > Cricetidae > Mesocricetus > Mesocricetus auratus. The sequence continues at coordinate 19,608 of NW_024435318.1, read as the reverse complement.
CAACCATGGGTCCTTGACCAGATTTGCAGGCCTTAAATCCAGCCAGAAAGCAGCTTATCCCCATACCAGTTTTTCACTGTTGTACCCAGGGACACATCTTGCTATGGTGGCCATTATTGCAGTTCATAAGATTTGCAGCTGAGTAAGAATATTGATGTCATTTTCCTCTCAACAACCTACAATATTAGAGCTAGCTAGTAGAGAGGAAGCTTACAGATTAGCTTCCTATCTCAATATAGGTGTTCTGGGATTTCCATTTCAGGACACCTCATCATGCCTTTATGTGGGCCCAGGGCATCAAACTCAGGTTGTCAGGCTTGTATAGCAAGCATTTTTACTTGATGAGTCATCTCCTGGCCCAAATTTTGAAAATTAAAAGTATATTGAAATTATTATTATTACTATTCTTAGCAGCAGCAGCAGCAGTGTTTGTGTGTGGGTGTGTGTGTACATGTGTGTGTATGTGTGCATACAACGATGTACGTGTGCCAGGGCACACATATGGAGGGTCAAAAGACATCTTTCAGGGGTTAGTTCTTTCCTTCCACTGTGAGATCTGGGGAATAAACTTGGGACTTCAGGCTTGTTCAACAAGTGCTTTTACCCACTGAGCTATCTTGCTGGCCCCCTTTATCATTAAAGTAATGTTAACTTCATAAAATGAATGGAGAGGTACTCCCTGTTTTACTGTCTGAAAATGTTCTTGTCATATTGCTCAAAATTTTCTTGAGATATCAGATATTATTCCCCAGTGAAAACAGTTAGGAGGTTTGCGTTCTGAGGATATTTTCAATTCTGAACTTAATTTTCAAAAACTTAAAACATTTAAAAGATTTGTTTTGCATTTTATGTGTATGGATGTTTTTCCTGTTTGTATATTTGTGCAACATGTGTGTGCGGTGCTCATGGAGGCCCGAAGAGGACATTGAATCACCTGGAACAGGAGTTACAGACAGTTGTGAGCCACCATGTGGGTGCAGGAATTGAACCTGTAACCTATGAAAGAGCAGCCACTGCTCTTAACTGCCGGGCTGTCTCTCAAGCCCCTTAAAAAATTTAACACCACCTTTTACTTTAAAGAGGTCTTTAGAAACAATTATCATTTAATTATACAGCTAATCAAAAGACTGCTATTTAAAAAGTATCCAGCTTTTGTTGATCTTTGTTGACAATCTCGGAGCACTGCTGCTTTTTCTTATGCCACAAATGCTCTGCCCTCTGTCTCTTCCCTTAACGTGTAGCTCAGTCTGTAATCACTCGTCATTTTGCTTAGCCTTGGGTACTCTTAACTGCTTTGTATGACGTCCAGTGTGGGATTCAGACAATGCCTCTGTTTTCTGTCTGAACTCTGAGTGGACAAGCAGGGCATCTCTAAGGGCAGCCCATTGATTGGCTAGTAACATGGAGCATATGGCAGTTTTTAAATTTGTACATTTGTGGTTATTGTCCCTATTATTGTCTATACTGGGTATACTAGCTAGTACCACTTAAATTCTCTGTCTCTCAGTCTCTCTGTCTCTCTGTCTGTCTCTGTCTCTCTGTCTCTGTCTCTTTCTCTCTCTCTGTGTGTGTGCGTGTGTGTGTGTATGTGTATGTGTGTAAGCTATGAAGTCTTTGCCATATTGCCAACCTAGTCTCCCTGATTTCCATTAAGTTCCTGTTAATGTCTGTATAATCTATCTTGATATCCATATGTTAAATTTTTATTAACCTGTATAGATTTTAATAAGTTGTTTTAATTATTCTAGAGAAATATTTCAACTCTATTCTTTATAGTTTCTTCATTTTCTATTGGATTGATTTTTGTTCTTTGTTAGTCTTTTCCTTCTGTTCACCTAGAATTTATCTCCTTTATTGTTTTATTACTTGGCTGTTTATTAAAATGTAATGTCAGGTCATTGATTCAAAACTTGTATGATACAGTAATTTTGAAATTAATTAATTTTTAAATTTTCTTTTATGTGTAAGCATGTTTTACCTGCAAGTATGTATGTGAACCATGTGTATTCCTGGTGCCCAAGGAGGTCAGAAGAGGGCATCAGATCCCCTGGAACTGGAGTTACAGATGGTTGTGAGTCACAAGTAGGTGCTGGGAATTGAACCCAGGTCCTCTGCAGGAGCAGTAAGTGCTTTAAACAACTGAGACATCTCTTCAGCTCACAATGAATTTTTAATTTACTAATTTAAAATTTTAATTTAAATAACTTCATCAGTTGTATCTCATAAATCATGTAATTTTATTTTTTAGTTGAAAATAGCTTAACTCCCATCTGATTTGTTCTTTGGCTTATGGGTTATTAAAAATTCCCTGGCAACTTCCAGATATTTTTGGCATTCTCGATAAGGTTTGTTGCCAGTTTGCCATTTACTTTTGTCATGATCATACAATACAACACATTGTACAATTTCAGTCTTTTGAGATGTTCAGTTAAAGCTCTTATTGGTTATATTAAAATATACATTTATTTTTGTGTTGCCTCCCTTAGGCTAGGACAAATAACTCTATAAACAGTTCTTCAGTAATATGTTGAATTTTAAATGCATATATTGGAGTTCCCAGGGAAACAGAGTGAGGCAAAATGAGAGTGCATTAACTTAGTAGAATAGATACCCTTCATTTATTGATAAAATAGGTACGCAATGTAAAACTTTTTACATTTGATTTTTGGAATGTACTACATTGGAGATTAGGATTTTGATGGTTCAGCACAATTATATGCCCGTTATGTCCCAGATGTGCTGCGTCTGTGAATTAACTGGAACCTTTCAAAGGGGAAATAATATGTTAACTGGTGTAGCTCAGGGTTTCAGAGGCAGCCTGCTATGGAAATAATACTCAGTGTGCTTGGTTGAGCATATCATCTGGCAAGCCACTTAGCTTCCCTGTTTGTGTTTCTGTATGTAAAATACAAGTAAGGACAGTTTTTGTATCCGCTTTTATATTAGGAAGTTTCAAATGAAGGGAGTGCAAAGAAGACCTATGCGGCCAATATATTTAATTGCATGTTCTAGATACTGCATTACATGTTTAATTTTTAAAATGTGATATACACTTAAGATTTTTCTTAACAAGATTAACAAGTGGGAAAATTTATTAATATCAGCCACTGAATTCATAGATAAAAGGAGCAGGGTCCTGAACAGTTCCATACGGGTAAAATTTTATTTGATTTTTTCAAATGCACATTTAAAATGAGGGATGCAAAGGACATTCCTTAATCTGGCAATAGGGGAAAAGGAAAGAAACAGAAGAGAAGAAGAAAGAAAGGAAGGAGGGAGAATGCGAGGAAGGAGTGAGAAAAAAGAAAAGAAAGTAAAATAAACAGAAAGACAGGGCAAACATTTTCACATAGAAATGGTGGTGATATGCTTTTAAAAATCATCAGTTACCAGAGTAAGTCCAAAATTTCATCATTATGAGGTTTTTTTTTACTGGATGTCTGAACCAGCCCCATATGAAACCCATACATGAAATTATATTAATATTTTTCAGAGTAAAAGAAAATTCCATATTGTCTATAGACATATATATTTTATAAAATATAATATGGTGGCTGACTTTAATATCAGTGTACCAGTTAAAAATTCAAATGCATTTCTGTAAATTAGAAGTATGTGAAAACTTTTCCTGATAATCAGATATCAGACAGGAGAACGGAGACACTCTACAGTGTTCTGGGATAAAAAACGACACGAGGTGTACTGGATAGGAATGTACAAAAGATAAATCTAAGAACAAAAGTGGACGATACAAAAAGAGAACAGAGTCGCATAAAGGGAGAGACATGTCAGCCTGATGGCTAGGAAGGCCGGGAATCCTCAGGATAGGCAGTTCCCTCTCCATTCATGCCAGAATCAAAGAAAATGCAATCCAAACTCGTTGCAACCGAGAGTATACTATGGAATTGTCATGCAGATACTCACATGTTCGTAGAAGAACAAAAGACAAAGAACAGGAAAGTTGCATTTGGGCCTGAGGAACAAGGATTACAGACGTTTCTTCGGAGACATCATGTCCTGCAATGGACTGACAAAACATAAAAACAAAAACAAACAAAAACCAAAAAAACTTAAGGCAGTGTAGAGCTAGCAGAGAAATTGAGAGATTTATCCCTGGAACAGAAAATAGAGCTGAAAGACAGACTCAAACCAGATGGAGCACTGTGTTCCCAGACATGGGGCAGTGTTCTCTGAAGGTTGCATACTGTGCTAGGTATGGTGATGCACTCCTGAAATCACAGCTTTTGGAAAGAGGAGAATCACTTCAAGTTCAGGGCAACTTGGTCTACATAGTGAGACTCTGTCCCAAACAAAACAAACAACCAAATCAAATTGCATGCTGAAGTTTGAAAAGATACATTGACAGGTGGGTATGTTAAAAATGCATGCACCTAACATTTTATATCCAAAAGGAGGCAATTCTGGGAAACTTGCCAAGGGATCACAAAGCTCAACCTCACTACTTTTCCTAAGTGAGCACAAATGAGCAGTACATGGCAGGAGGGCAGTCCCCAGCCCTGCAGTATTATGGGTGCAAGTGAGTCTCAAAGTGCATTGTTAGTGGGTAGTTCCAGTAGTTTGTGACCAGCCTGGTAAAACAGCGGGTGGGAGAAGGAAGTAGATTGTCCTTGAGGATTCAACTGATTGATTCTGACCTGTGAGAATCTGGGGTAGCCACAGGCTGACATCGGATTATGATCTTCATATTCTGCACCTCTTCTCCTTCCTTCATTCTGTCCTTTCTGGGTGGCCAATTTCTTCCCCCTTCTGCTATTTAAGTGGTAGGGAAGAAAATCCCAGTGACTTTGGAGATCTTTTCTGTCTCTGCCACTCAGGGGATTTCCTTTATGGAGATCTCTGATCCCTGGACCCCCATGGCAGAGTTCAAATTCCTGCTTTGACTCTTAAGTTGGGAAGAGCAGAATTAATGAACTTCTGGAGGGATTGATCTGCTGCTTGGGGTGAGAGCAGCTGTGCCCGGTGTAACTCTTGAAGTATGGAGAACGATCTGAAGGATTAGGGGGAGGATGTGTGAAAAATCTGAAGGAAAGTTAAGAGGGCATGCTGGCCAGGGTGAGAAAAACTAGTCCACTTAGTCGGGTGTCTATTATTTCTAACAAGGCCTACTATTTCATAGGGTTTCCACAAAAATATTTTGGCCTGAAGAATTATGGGACTAAAAGACGGCTGTGGGGACAATAATAATTGAACAATGTCTAGAGATTTGGGGGAATACTTTTTTTTTGAGACAGAGTCTCTCAGTTACACCAGTTTATAGTTCTGACAATCGTGTCTCATGTCTAAAAGGCTCCAGTTTCTCCTTATCTTCCAGGCTTGTTACCATTTTGGGGGGAGCAGCTACCATAGTGGAATGAATGCTACTTCATTGTGGTTTTGATTTTCATTTCCCCACCGATTATTGCTTCTGAAAATCGTTTCACTTTGCCGTTTGTATGCTGTAAGAAATGCCTGTTTCTGTCCTTTGCTTACATTTCAGTAGGTTTTTGTATTGCTGAATTGTTCATTTTCTTGTTTTGAGATACTGTCTCCCTAGTTAACTCAGGGTGGTGTCAAACTTCCAATCTTCCTGCCTCTGCCTCTTGAGTACTGCGATCAAAACCTTTGCTTATCACCACTGATTCAGAAGAATAATATGATTTTTTTAAAAACGAGAAGCAAGAGGTTAGTGAGTGTAAAGGTGGGATCAAGGTGATAATAAAGATTAAGGCTAAGTGTTAGAATATCCTTAATGGAAAGTTAAGGAAAATATGGGATTCATGAAACTACTGGCTGAGAGCATGGGACATAAAATCCTATGCTGGAAGTGAATGAATGAAGATCATGAGGAAGGCAAATAATGATGCAACAGAATGGTGTGTAGTGATTGTTGAAGATGCAGGACTGTCTATCTCTACCTGAAAATGGATTGTGGGGAGTAAAGGTAAGCAGAAATACTCATTATCAGGACTGTGAAGAGCTTCATACTTGTGGGACTTCTGGGAAGGAGACTATATAAGTAGGGTAGGCAGAGTTGAGAAAACCCTAGGGAAATAAGGGAGTGAAAACTCATTCCAGCAGTGAGCAGAATAGAGAGAAAAGTCCCAGTCACTGAAGATGTTGCTTTCTAGGGACAGAGTAAGTAACCTGCAGATGGGGGAATCCAGGTGCTTTTCTGACCTCCACTCCTGACCCTAAAGCTATGGAACACAAACCCACACCTGCTGTACCCTGCTGCTCTTATGATTCCACATGTAACAGTGAACGTGAAACTGGAATTCCCTGGGGTAAAGGATTGATTCCAAAAGACCTATAGGCCACTCTGACAACTTCTACAACCATTGAATCACTATCCAAATTAGGGATTAAAAGGCATTTCTGTCTCTTCCAGTCCCACAAATGTCACAGTTGCACTTGTGAGTATCATGTTTGTCAAGGTAAGGATCAGGCCTTTTGCACATTACTAACCTTGGTCCTTCAATCTTTCATGTTAGGGAAAAACATGGGCCCTCGCATGCTGTGAGGGGCTCAAAGAAGGAGCAGGGACCAAGGCTGAAGAGGCATCTGGACCGAGGACTGATAAAAAATATGGCTGTTGCCCCTAAATTCTACAAGCATGGCAAGAAGTTGACTGTTGAAGCAGAAAACCGAAGTGAGTGTCTTTGGCTGGCAAGAGAAGCTGAATTTATGTGGAGAGAACATTAGTAATTCTGTCAGTATCCCTGTCTTAAAATTGCTTGTGACTGTTGGCATTCACTCATCAAATCAATGTTAGGAATCAAATGCTTTGGAGAAATGTCCAAGTCCATTGCTTATATTTCATGTAGGTAGACTTTTGTTGTTTAGTGTTAAGTTTGTTGTTTTGAGATACTGCCTTGCTAGTTAGCCCAAAGTGTTATCATACCTCTGATCCTCCTGTATCAGTCTCCCTAGTGGCCATTCACTAGAAAAAGAAAGCCATCCCAGAGCTGGGGAAGATCCATAGTGTGACAAAGCTTCCAAGTGGGGCTGGAATATTTGGAACGATGGTGACAGTGAAGTTATCTAAGCTGTGCCTCGTGTTTTACAGATGGGAAGGAGAAGAGCACTGAACACAAGAGTGACGCCAGGTCCCACAAAGCACCACAGGAGGTAAGGAGACTCTGTTGCTTATGGGAGGTGCTTCCAGAAGCTACTTCCCAGGCCCTGTGTACTGTGTCCTAATGACATTTGTTCCATCCCCAAATCTACCATGACTTACCATGTGACATTGGGATTAACTACATCTTCCTGGATTTTAGTATGAACTGAAAATGAAAGGTAAGCCTCGATGATCTTCAAGGTCTTCAAGTTCTGACATTCTGGGTTGCTGTGCTCATCCTACAACATATTCATTTCTCCTCTTTTCATGGTTGGCCTGGTACCCAAATTCCTACTATTGTCTCTACTCCAGCAGGGAAATTCTCAAGGAACTCTGATGCGTAGCCAGGTGATGAGAGAACATTCAGTTCTGCCCTATGCTCCTGCGACCTTGGAGCAGAAACCAGTGATTTCTTTTTCCCGGGTCTCTCGTGGTCTCTCTGCCAGGCCCAAAAGGTGAGTTGAATAAGGACCTAAAACCAGTCATATCACATGTTTCATGTTCAACACTGTGGTTGCTGCCGTGGGAGGTAGGCAAACAAGAAAGGAGAAAGAGGAGAGGAAGAAGAAATGTAGTAGCAGGAGAGGAAGAGGAGGAGGAAGAGAAGAAGGCAGCACCTCAGAAGGAGGGGTGAAGAGGGAACACTGAGGCTTGAGAACTCCTAATCTTGAGGATTCAGATAAGTGATTTCCTCTTTCCATGAATATGTTTTCCAATAGCCAAGTCTGGGAAAACAGTTTATATTTATAACATTGACAAGAGAGCTAGAAGAAAGCATACCACACAGTCAGCCTTCAATATGCCTGGGCTGTTACTCCATATTACAGTAGATGGACGTGAGAGAAAGTTATATTGGAATTGGGGGTCATGTTGGGAAGGACCCTAGAGACCCAGAGGAATGCTGAAGGCGGCAGACAAAACTTCCTAGGGAAGGGCCTGGTTTGTCCTTCATTGTGGAGTTTTTCTTCCTTTCTCAGTTAGTTTTGGGGCGGGGGAGGGGAATAGAATCACAATGAGTTTCCCAGGAAGCAGACTCCACAGATCAGCATTGAAGTGAAGATCTGGTTTAATGTGTATGTTCACTGGCACATACACATACATTAACCTATCAGCTAAAATCATATTGAGTTACTTCCCAATGAGTTCAAATAGCACACAACTCGAGTTATGTGAGGGCATATGGGGTGGGTAGTATGTCCAGGCAGTGTTTTTGTAGACAAAGGGCATGAAGCAGGCAACTCCCTGGGCTTAGATGCCAAATTATAGGGTCTCCAGTTAGCTGGAACTCCATTATGTTCCAGAAACTCAAGTCTGTTCAAACAGCCACAGGAGGTGTTGGCATGCACTTCTAGTGTTCCCTGTTGTTTAGTGACACCATCTGAACAGAGACTGACCCCTCACTTCATAAACAGTGGGGATTGGGCAAAATGGAAACAAGGGTCAGTCCCTGAAAAAGGAGGGACTCACATCTTTCCACCTACTTTGCAGATTAGAGCACAGCCATTTTGGATTCATCTTCATTATAGCCCTGGGAAGAAAGATCTGGTATAAATTGGTGTTTCAAGAAAATATATAGAAGTTTCTAAAGGAAACAGGCCAAGAAGGCACCTAGGTCAAAAGGACTAACATTTTCGGCTCATTCAGATTTCCCCACCCTGGTTTGCAAACCCCTGGTCCTCCAAAGTGTTCTGGTAGTAGGTTTCCACCAGAGGGTTTAATCCCCTGGCTCTCCTCTCCTTGTTTCCAGATTCTCAAGTGTGATCCTGCAACCCCGTGCTACCCCTGGCCCTCTTCTACTGCAGCCACAGGTCCTGGCAAAGTAGTGGGGTCCAGGTCCCCGGGAGGGAATGAGCATAGTGGATGGGAAGAGCAAAAAGCCTTAGGGTTGGGGGTTGGTGCTAGAGGGAACTGGGCACTTAAAGGGGCACCTGTGCTGGTGGGAGGTGGCATGGTTTCCCAACTGCAATTATATAATGCCATTTCCTTTGCAGGTCCCCAATGCCACCAAACAGGATTCTGTTGTTGCTGCCTTAGAGTGGCAGAGAAAGCTGGAGGCTGCTGAGGCTCTGTTGGCCCTGAAAAACTCTTGTCAGCTTCCTCCTGATTCTGCCTCTCTTCAACAGCATGGCAGCATGCCAGGTAATTGTCTTCTTCAAGATGGAACATGGGGTGGGGGGGAGTTGGGAAGTTGGAGGGGTTGTGGTAAATTGGTTGTGCCTGGGAACCTGGATTTTGGACTGCCTTGGATCCCACACTTCAGTTCCTCAGTCTGGTGTGAGAGATGTTACTCTGGGGCTTCTCAGTGAATCTTCAATTCTCAAGTGTCTTTAGCTCAACAGCAAACGCTGGAACCTGAATTAAAAAAACCCACCACCAACACAGCAACAACAAAAGACCCCTGTAGACTGAGGCCCCCCCCAACGCGGCCGTGTCTTACTGGAGCATATCAAATGGAAGAAATAGAACTAGGTATAGTGACTCTCAGCCCAGGGCAATGTCTGCAGTCCACCATAGACTGGGGGAGGCCCACTGGGAGGTCGTGCACAGGGGAAAAGAGTCTGGAATGGAACAAGATCATGCAGACAACTCCAGTGCTTTCCATGTAGATGTGAAGCCTGGATGCTTCCCAGCCTGAATATTTCCAGTCACTTTCAGTGCTCCATGCAGTCATGAGCTCAGAGGAGAATTACATAGTTGGGGAGGCTAGAAGGGAAGGCTGATCCCTGATGAGAAAACAACAAAAACCTTGATGAAGTGTGTTAGTGGGAAGCCACTTTGGGTGGTAGACATACTGGAAAAAGGGTGATGAATGAAGCCGGGGACCTTGCTTCTCACAGAGGTCTGGCAGCGTGGGTGATGCAGACTGGGCCAGCAAATCTGGGGGAGGAGTTGGAGGAAATCTAGCACTTCCCCCGACACAGTGAGGATCATATGTATAGACCCCAGATTTGACTGAAAGGATGTGGCTGTGGCTGAGAAGCAGTGGAGCCAAGACCTTAAGGGAGTGTACATGTTTCTTGTTTCAGTGAGAAATCTTAGATTGGGTGGGACACCAAAGTGTGAGGGTTTCCCTGGGTGGTGGCATGTATATAATCTGACTCTGGTTTTTGCTTTTCTTTTCAGGTCCTGCTGGAGAGCGAGAACTGCAACCTAGTCCCTACCTGCCACCACAGCCTGCCAGCTCTGTGTCACTTACTGGACATCTGGAGTGCATGTCCTTCTTGACCTAAGAGCCCAGAGTGGGAGGCCTAACTAGAGCACTGCCTGTTTGGTATCCTGTTTTATGTCTAAAATAACTAACATTTTTAAATTTTTTATTTTTAAAGTAAGTTCTCATATAGCCGGCCTGGCCTTGGACTCAGTATATAGTTGACGATGACTTTGAACTCCTGATTCTTCTGCCTCCACCTCCCAAGTGCTGGGATTACAGGCATGTACCATCATGCCTGTCTTTTTTTTAAATTATTATTATTTTAAGTTTTCAGGAGTTTTATAAGCATTCAGACCCCTTTTTTATGACATGAGGCATTTACTTGACTGAAATTTGATGTTGCCCCTCTATCCATTAGTCCTTTGGAATAATTGCTGTTAATGTTTCTTAGAAAAACAGTATTGTGTGATCTGATGTGATCAACCAATGGGATTCTGAGTGGCTTTGTATGCCAGTGTTTTCATTTGTCCTGTGATTGTATATACACTGGCAGACTCCTGTATGTAATCATCCATGTGGAATCATGAAGTTTTTTCACTCTGTGTCTAGGCATATGTGTGTGTGAACAAATAATAAACATGTACTGTAGGCATTGAAAACTATGAGTTGTTGTTTTAAAACAGTATAAGACAAATATCAAGGAAGATTGTTTACCTGCACCAAGTCCCAAGTTAACAAATCAGTTATTTAAATTAATGATTGAGTGAAAATTTCAAGCCTTGATGCAGCAGACATCAGTCAGAAGGTCTTCTCAAAAGTACCCCTTATTTGCTACCCAGGGTAACACACTGAGTAACTGATAGGAACATTTTTAAAGTTTGAATATTCTAAATCTTTGATCGATGTTCCAAACACATGAACTGCAGGCCTCACCAGGCAGACAGCTAGCTAACTGAACATAGCTTCATCTGGATTTTTACTTGTATTTTTACTTCCTTTCTTCACTGCCTTATTTAAAATATCAGTGTCTCACTATGTATTACGGACTGGCCTTGAATTCACAGTGTACCTCAGGCTGGCCTCCACAGCTCTGGTGGTAATCTTCCTGCCTCAGCCTCTCAAGTGCTAAGATTATAAGTCTGTTTCACCATGTCTGGCTTCCTGCTTGTATTTTTAATAACATCTGTTTGATGATGATATCCAACTACTACAATTCTTTTGTCTTCTGACACTGTGAAAAGTCAGGATTCTTATATTCTCTATCTGATGGCAGAGAAACAAACACATAAAATTAATGAGAATTTGGAGAATAAAGCTGGGCTGAAGTCCATCTCATACCTTCTTTCTTCCCATGATCCCAAAGTGGCACGAATATAGCCCCATGTTCCTGCAGTAGTTTTTGGTCAAAGCCTCACTTGGTTCCACATTTGAGTTAGGTAAAGGTGGAAATATATTTTGGTAGAAGGATGTGGCACAAGAAGAGGGAAGCCAACAGAAATAACAAAATAGACATTTGAGGAAGGAAATAGACTAACTTCCTTGGGCCCTTTCATTTTTGTGAGGCCTTTGTGTTGGGGATTTTCATACCTAACACTCTCCCCTCCCACTGTTCTATAATGCAAGAGTCTCTATCTGGAATATTTTAGTTCTCTTTGGATATCTATGTCAATGTTCAGTGTTAAGCTTTTTGGTATGTCTCCCTTTGTCATGTACTGTCATAGTTCCCATTTTAAAACCCTCACCTCTGCTATATTTTCATTCTCATATGTTATATGACATCATTGGTCAGGTCTGAACTTATCCATCATTTCAGAGCATCTCTAGAGTGGGTTAATTTGAACAAGAAATGTTAAGGTAAAAGAATCTATGCTGTTATACAGGCCAAGCACAGGCTTTCTAAGGGAAGGGGCATTTAAGGGGAATTCTCTGTGTTGGCTCATTTACTGAATTCACAGTATCAAAATGTCAATGAACTCCCAAGTCGGAGATATTTTTTCAGATTAGTACTTTAAGTTACCATTTGAACGTGAACAATAGTGAGATATTGAAAAATAATTAGAGATTGATGTATTTTAACTGCACATTACATTTCTTCATTTACAGTATAGTGGATATAGTGAGTTTATGAATTTTTTTATTATAGTAATTGCTTGTATTTAGGAGTGGTTCTCAGTTGCCTGACAATTTAGCAATTAACTGTTATGGTTCAGGAAGAGCCAGTCCCAGAAGTCCAGTGCTTTCCATCTTTTTCCAAGAAGACTATTCAAAGTAGATCCAATTAGCATTGTATTGCCATAAGGATGAAGAGCATATTAAAACCTTTGGGGAAGTAGTATTTTAATATCAAAGGATTTTTGAAAATGTTAAGCAGAGCGTACTATCAAAATCATTTATGTTGAAATGCACATTAGTGTACAGAGACAAATGTTGCTATGTGATTAGTTACAATAGAAATAAATGTCTTTATTTTAGACTGGTTTAGAACTACATCAGGGTCGAAGGCTAAGGATCACAGTAACTCACCAAACCTCCATACTATCTTTGTGAGACAAGATACCACTGTTTTTGTGTCACAGTGATATTGATACATTTTGTAGTTTCAGTAAATCTAACAATCCCTGCCTATTATCCAACTGACAAAATCAATTTCACATGGTTTCTAAATAGGCAAAGACTTAAAAGTGTTTACCTAGTGAATGTGAGGAGCATAAAACAGACTGAGATATGTAGCAGCAAGATATGTGAATTAACACTACATTACATGCATCAGTGCGCAGTTCATAAGAACACAAATGGCATCAGAGACATGAAACCCCTGAGACACTTGCACACTCCTGAGTGGAGGATGGCAATGTGAATAAAAGGAGATCAATGAGTAACTGGAGAGAGGACCCTTGAAGAGATGCAGAGATGCAGAGGACACTGCTGAAAATCAAGAATTGGCTTCAATTCAATTTTCAAGCCATGGAATCTAATAAAGCAGGCAACAGAAAATTTTGAATTGGATTTCTTCATCCAGAATTAGTAGATCATGTAATTCAGATCTTTCCCAGTGACATAACCCACACATGAAGACACTGACATTTCTTGAATTGCCAGACAGATGGTGAGAAGCCCCAAGGCCAAGATTTTACAGAGGCAAAATCAAATGTCAGTCTCATATTAGGTATTTGATGTTTTCCAAGTTGGAATCAGAAAGCAGAGTGTCTGGTAGGGCTTCTTGCACTCTTTTGAGGCCAGCAAAACAAAGAAATGATCCCAAGTCTACTGAGGGTGATGGCCTATGATCCTCTGTACAGTGGGGAGCAGGAAGGGACATGGCCCAATCATTGGAGCAGCACTGAGAATCTCAGTGGTTCTTAAAAACTAACTGACAAGTGATTGTGGGGAGGACTGCTACCCTAAATCTGCAAGAAGAAGCAGCTTAACAGGTTCCCTAGGAGGATTGAAAAAGCCAGCAAAAAATTTAATAGCACTTACAAGTGAGTTCTGTTTTCTTTTGCTACTCCTCATTCAAGAACTTCTGCAGTTGACACTCGAAAAATCTATAGCAGAAATTCTCATTGCAAATTAAAAATTCAATTTGTAAAAACTTTAACTTGCCCAGGTCTGAAACAATCTTGAAACCATAAAGATATGTTCAGAAAAAAACTAGACTTAATAGCTTTAGGCCAAAAGTATAAAAAGCTCATGATGAATAGATAATTCACGTAGCTCGAAATATCTGCTAAATTGGTAAAAATCAAGCCCATCAGGTCTTCAACTCTGTTCTGTAGTTCATTTCCTATCACTGAAATTTCATACTCATGTCTAGGTGAATTACCTAGCTGCAGGAAGGTAGAGATGGTAACGCAGAATTTCCTCAGCTTCCTTTTCTTCTCCATTACTATCATCTCCAGACTCTTTGTGATTGTGCAGTAATAGTCTGTAACCCTGATGCATATCCTGCCTCACTGGTCTCCCTCATTGTCTTGAACCCTGTTTGTCAGCATCTTCCACTGCATCAGAGGGCTGGAATCCCATGGTTGATACTCATAGGGTCAGCACACACAGTAAGTGTTAGCTCTTATCTTTGGTGGGGATAACATTGTTGGGCCTGTTATCTTGTTATTTTCTTCACTCACTATTCCAGTAATTCTGCAGATCATTGTGAGGAGTATCTCTATGATACAGAGCACATCCGAGATGCTTAATATCCAATCCATATGAATGCCTTGAAATGAAATTCCACAAAGGCCTGAAACACCTGCTGTTTCCAAATTCTGCTCTTTCAGTGATGTAAGACTTAATCGCCTTTCCAATTCTACACCAAGAAGGTGGTGCTTTGGTTTGCTTGTGTGTGTGTGTGTATGTTTTACACATGTGTGTGAGTATACTTACCTCTTTATGTGCTGTATGCAAGTGTGTGGGTGTTCTTGCTTGTGTATGTTTGCATGAGTGTGTGGGTGTGTGTGTATGTAGGCCAGGGAGTAATAGTGTGTGTTTTCTTCTATCATTCTCTACCTTAAAATTATTTTTCTGGGTGGTGGTAGTGCACACTTTTAGTCCCAGAACCGGGAGGTAGAAGCAAGCAGATCTCTGTGAGTTTAAGGCCAACCTGGTCTACACAATGAGTTCCAGGATAACCAGGACTGTTACACAGAGCAACCCATCTAAAAAAACACCAAAAAATATTTTATGTGTATGAATTGTGCCTCCTTGTATGTATACAGCACATGTGTGCCTGGTACCCATGGAAGTCAGAAGAGGGGGTAGGATCTCTGGAAGTGGAGTTTTGAATGTTATGAGCTACTGTGCTAGGAACATAACCTGGGTCATCTGCAAGAGCAGACTTAACTATCTCCAGCTCCTCCACCTTTTTTGAGACAGACTCTCACTAAAGCTTGAGCTTTCCATCAAGGCCACATTAGTTGATCAGTAAGCCCCCAGTATTCATCTGTCTCTACCATTAGCCCTAGGGTTACAGACTTATGCCATGGTTTTTGGATTCTACATCTGTACTGGGAATCTGAACTCGGGTCTTCATGCTTGTGCAGCAACATCTCCATCCTATAAGCCATCTCCACAGCCCTAGGTTAGGGCACGTGATATACAAATTCATTCCTGTTCTTCAAAACATCTAATTTTCAACATTGGCATTTAGTATAATGGGCCAATGAACTGAGCAGACAGTTCTCAAAAGAAACATGTGACCGATAAGTATCTTAAAAGTGTTCAACATCCAAAACCATCGGAGAAATACAAATTAACACTACTTTGAATTTTTATTTCAACTCAGTGAGAATGGTTATAATGAAGAAAAAAGTAACAACAAATTCTGGTGAGTTTGTGGGTAAAGGGGAATCCTTCCTATTAGTGGAAGTATAAAATTGGTGCAGTCACTATGGGAATCAGTGTGGAGGTTTCTCAAAGAGATAAAAGCAGAAGTTCATATACTCCAACTGTGTCACTTCTGGGTGTGTATCCACTATCTCTTATCACTGAGACATTTCACATCGATGCTCATTGCTGTTCTATTCCACAATAGTGAGGAAATAGAATCAGTGTAGATGGCCAACAACAGATGAATGGATAATGAAAATATGGTACACAAACACATAATTGGGTTTTATTCAGCCACAAAGAAAAATAAAATTTACAGGAAAATGGATAGAATTGGAAAATATTAAATTATGTGAGGCAATTCAGCTCAGAAAAACAGTATCTCATGTTAATCTCATGTGGATCCTGGCTTCTAACTTTTATATATGTATATTTTTGACTACGTGTAGGTAGAGATCAGGAAACTATAAAGGGGCCCATGAGAGGGGGCAAAGAAGGATGAAGGAGGTGGATAAAGAAGGTGATAGACACATGTGACATGAAAGTGGAAAGGGGCTAGAAGTATACAAGGGGGAGAGGGGCAAGAAGATGGTGAAGAGAAACAGCTTTGAACTAAGTACATATGGGAGGACCGCAAGGAAAACTGTTCCTTTACAGTCAGATTATAAAAAATATAATAGTAATAATAATTTTTGAGTTGAACTATTTTAAATTTTTAACTGCTTATATGTTATTTAAATTAGAAACAATCTTATTTTGCATATCAATCCCAGTTCCCTCTCCCTCCAATCCTCCCATGATGCCCAATGACACCCCCATCCACTCCTCAGGGAGGGTGAGGTCTTCCATGAGGGGATCAAGAAAGGATCTCATCAAATCATGGTATGGCCTAAATGGGCCTAAAAATTGTGATCTTCCTGACTGAAACTTCAGAACAGCTGGGATTACAGGCATACATTACCATGCCAGGTTTGTTGTGGTCTTCTTTTCTTTTCGGATTAATTTTTATTTTTATATGTATGACTATTTGCCTGTGTGTGTGTGTCTGTGTGTGTGTGTGCGTGTGTCTGTGTGCACGTGTGTGCGCACACCACATGAATGCCTGGTGCCTTCAATGTCCAGAAGAGGGAGTCGGAACCCTTGGAATTGGAGTCACAGATGGTTGAGAACTACTGTGTTGGTTCTAGGAACTAACCTGCATCCTCTCCAAGAGCAGCAAGTGTTCTTAATTTCTAATTGACCTATCCAGTGCCTGCTGCGATTCTCTTCTGTGTGGCTTATGGGATGCCATCTGCACACCTCTTCCTACACCACTGACCATGGTACAAACAGTATAGGCAGCCAAGAGGGATGGAGGAGCCTGGGCTCTTCTTTTGCAGACTTGCTACTTGTATTTGAGAGCATGATGGCTGAGGCTGGCTGTGGTAGGTGGAGCTTCTTGCATATTGATAAGGTAAGCAAATAGTGTTGTAGAGGTGCCCAGGGATCTCTGGGGTCTGCTCTGTGCCCCTGGTACTGTTCTATAAGTAATTTTCAAAATAGATTTTTCTAACCTACACTTGAACATCATGGTGAAGAGCACATGGCAAAGCAAGCTGGCTCATTTATGGAAGCTAGAAAAGGAGTGGGTACAAAGACCTGCCAAGGACACCCTTTAATAGCCCACTTCCTTCAACTAGTCCTTAACCCTTTCTGCTACTTCCCAATAGACCACTGAAGCATTGCTTTAGTTTCTTTTTTCCTGTTGTTGTCATACAATAACCTGACAAAAGAAATTCAAGGGAGAAAAATATTTCTATCATCTCAGAGCTCAAGATATAGTCCACCACAGCAGGGAAGTCAAAGCAGCAGGAGCTTGAGACAGTGGGCCACACCACATCCTTAATTAAGAAGCATAAAGAGATGGCTTTTGCTGGTTTCCTTTGTCATGGGTATTCACCATAGAAGTCTGCTTGGACACAAGTTTAAGCCCATAAAAATCTCTTTATTAGTTGGCCAGCTACTATATTGGGTGGGTGTGATCCCAGTGTAGCACTGAGCCTTTCTTAGGGCAAGTTTTTTAAGCACAAAACTATGTTCTGGGTTGACATACTTCAGTTAACAAGAACAATTAACCAGAAGCAGAACTATAGAAGTCAAAAAGCAAGGTTAGTACCTTTAGAGCCGTTCTAACAACTATGGATTGATGGATTAGGTCTTTGGTTTTGGCAGGTGGTGCTGTCTACATGCTGAGTTTTATAGCCCAAATGGCACTTCCATCATGGCATCCGTTGTGCTAAGCTCAAAGGGGCTACTAAGGTCTGGTGTCCTGTTACACCTTTTTTCCATTTATACAGTTCAGGGTGCTAGACAGGTAAAAGTACTGCCCACAACTGACAGAATTTCCTATCTCTATTAACATAATCAAGATAATCCCTCAAAGGCATGACCAGGGGCCATTTGTTAGATGATTCTAGATTCTGTCAAGTTGATAATACTGGCCATCACAGGTATGAATCATCATTATCACCATCATCATAAACACAATAGTAACAATAATAACCATAATAATAGTAAACATAATAACCCATTCATGGGGTCAGAGACCTCACAAGTCATTCACCTTTCAAAGGCTCTACCTCTGAACCAATTTGCCCCAAACACCAAGCCTTCATTCAATACACGAGATCTTGGCAGACATTTAAAAGGTCCAAACTATAACATTTCTCTATCACTCTTTTGAATTTCTATATTAAATTCAACATTATACATAAATTAAACTTTGGAAATCCTTAGACCAGTGGTTCTCAATCTTCCTAATGCTGCAACCCTTTAACACAGTTCCTCGCATCAGGGTGACCCCCAACTATACAATTATTTTCATTTCTACTTCATAACTGTTAGCGTCACTACTATTATGAGTCATAATGTAAATATCTGATATGCAGGATATCTGATATATACTCCCTGTGAAAGGGTCATTCAAATCCCCAGAAGGGTCACCACCCACAGGTTGAGAATTGCTGCCCTAGACCATCTTGTTATTGTCATAAAATTACTTCTTCATACTGCTAAAGCCCACCATGATTCATGACCATTGTCTTAGGCAGTACTTTTTCTTTAAACCAGATAATGAAAGAAAAGAATTACAAACCACTGGGTTGAGTATACAGCTCAATTGGCAAAGTGCATATCAGGCAAGAATGTAGACTTGAGTTCAGATCCCCAGAACAAATACACAAGCTAGGCTGGCATCTGTAACCTCAGTGCTGGTGATAGAAGAGATCAGAGATAGGCAGAGTACTAAAATTCATTGTTTAGGCAACCTAGCCAGATGGGTGATGTCCAGGTTCAGTGATAAACCTCTTAAAAATAAGGTATTGAATGAATAAGAAGGAAACCTGGGTACAACCTCTGGGATCTGGATGCACATGTACATGTACCCACATGAACTCTACATTATGTTACTCTAGAACAGTGTTCTCAACCTGCCTAATGTTTTGACACTTTAATAGCTCATGTTGGGGAGACCCAAAACCCATAAAATTATTTTATTGCTACTTTATAACTGTAATTGTGCTACTGTTATGAATCATAATATGAATATCTGATATGCGTGATATCTGATATGTGATCCCAAGGGGGGTCAAGGCCTCTAGAGGAAAAAAGATAACAAAATAAGTATGTATTAAAAAGAGATTTATTGGATTGGTTTACACGATTCCATCTGTGGTAATCCAACAATGTCTGTCTTTACACTAGAGAGGATGAGAACTGCTATTTATTCAGTTCCTGAAGCTAGATAACTGTGATGGCTATTCTTGGTTGTTAAATGAATGAACTATAAGCCAGAAGTGGAGGGCACAACTGTCATTTAGATCGCAAGGATGGAGGACACATCTTTAATCCAGATCTTGAGGCAAGGAGGCACACCTTTAACCTGGCCCACACCTTCTGCTGGAAGCCTATATGGAAGGACAATGGAAGAAGGAAGGGTGTTCTTTGTCTGCTTGGCCTCAACTCTATCACCACAATAGGG
>NW_024435317.1:0-46666 GCF_017639785.1 Mesocricetus auratus | reverse complement strand
TTGTTTGTAATTTAAATAAAACTTATTAAATAATAATAGCAATAATCAGGTCCTGGAATGAAGATTCGGTGGTCCAGGGCCCTTGTTGCTCTTGCTAGAGGACAAAATTTTAGTTACTTATATCACCTTGGTTGTTCACTGTGGGAACATCAGACCTTGGCCAGAGGTCCACTTCCCCATCAGCCTGGGATCAGGCAGCTGTAAAGCAATATTTACTAAAACACATTTACTAAAAACAATACATAGCCCGGAGCAATATGTTCCTGATAAGGACTGACCTGAGAGAACACACTAAACTTCACCTTTTCCAAAGACTAACTGCCTCTTCCTGACACACCCACCACCACCTCTGTTGTCAGGGTATATATAACCAGCCAGGGTAGGAATAAAGTAGAGCCTTCTTGAGGAGACTTCTGGAAGTCTTCTTGAATCTTTCTTTGCATCACAGACTAGTCTCTATATCATCATAGAGACCCTTCACACATTCTCAGACACAGGCTGTACGGCCAGTGTGGCAGTTCACATCTCTATATAGGTTCATTTTCAGGTAATCTGATGCTCTCTTCTGCCTCCTGAACACCATGCATTAATGAGGTACCCAAATGTACATTCTGGCAAAACTCATATAAAAACGGTAAATATATGTAATTTTAAAAAGAAATGTGTCTTATTCATTATTCAATATGTAATCTTTGTAAATTGCCAATGTATATAGTTAAGAAACCCAGTTTTCTGCTGTAGCTTAGAGTTTCATATAGGGATAATTGTACAGTGGTAGTTATGGATAATTTTTTGAAGATATGATTAGTCTTCTAGTGATGTAGGGAATGCAAAATGGTACATTGCATAAGTTTCTGAATTTGTCACCTTATAACCTCTGTAGTTTTATTGTTTGGTCACAAGCATCCTTGTGTATTTGTTTACATGTGGACGGGCATAAGTTCACTTGTATGTGAACACACATATATATATATAGGCCAGAAGTCAACCTCAGGTGTGGTTCCTGAGAAGCTGTCTACTTTGAGTTTTGTGTTTTACACTGAGATCTGCGCCTCACTGAGTAACTTACCCAGTTTATAAATGAAGACATTCAATACAATTCTTTTGATTTTTTAATGTTTTTGGCGGGGCATTGAATATTATACACTCAACACTATGTGCAGTATAACAAAAACACCTGAATGATAAATCTTTCCTATTTATGTGTGTCTGAGATTGGATTTTTATGCAGATATGAGGATACAAGCTGACTGTGGTTTTGTGCATTTTTACATTTCCAAAGTCCTTAATTTCGTTTACATTGTATAACTTCTGAATTTACTTTGTACTTGTAAAAATTGACAGGTGTAATGAATAAATTACTTTGTGATGATTTTCATAATATACAGACTGGGCGTTGCTCTGTGAATGGAATTTTTAAGTGTTTAGGTAATGAAATTAATTCTATATCCTTTAATTTCTATGAAGTCTATGATCTCAATGCTGTCTTTATCGTTTATTGATATATATATATATTATATAATCTTCATATATGTGTATGTTGTGTGGTCTTCATTCTTCATGCTACATAGACACATACAAACACAGACATTGGAAAAATTTGCCATTGGTAGTTTATCGTCTTAAGGTTTTATTTCTGTGTTTGTAAATAGCAAAATTTCTGGTTTCATAAATATTAGTTACATTTCATATTGCTGCAACTAAAAGCATGACAATAAGGGAATGTAAGATGTGGAGATATAAAAATTCTCAGATAAATTGAGTTGTGCCTCAAAGAGAATTAATGACTCCTGGAGCACACACGACATGGATAATCATATCACATCTGCAATCAGAATAAGGGAGACATGTGATATTGTTCATCTAATTTTCTTTTCTCTTATTACTTATAATTGTATGTTTGTGTCTTTAACTTTATTTCTGGTGTCTGTGCACATGTAGATGTTCATGTGCTATTATATTTATTTTATGGGTGTATGAGCCCATGTATACAATTTAAGAAGTCAATGGAAATTACTCCTTTATCATTTTGAGCCCTCATATTTCCTTTTTACATTGTATTATCATTGAAGTAGATTACTACTGTTCTAGCGAAGCTGGATGTTCAGTAAGCTCCAGGTATCTCCCTCCCTCGGTCCCCAAGTACTCAAAGTAAAGGCATGTACAATAATTTGTCATACTTTATGAAGGTGGCATGGATTTACACTCACATGCCCTTGCTAGAACAGCAAGTGCCTTTACTAACTGAAACGTCTTCCAAGACCTATACTTTCTACATTTTATTCACTTAGGGTACCATGCCTCCTGGTAACAAGCCATTTCAGGATAGATGTTGTCTATACCTCTGTCCTGAAAATGTCTTCACAGAGATGCCTAGCAATGTGCATCCTGGGTAATTCCAATTACAGAGAAACAGACAAAGGAGATAATTTCTCACATCTCATTTTCTAATTTGTGTCATTTACTACATTTATTTAAAAATAATAATGTTTTGTACATGTGTTTCTCTGAATTGTTGTGTGCACTGGAATTAATGTTCCTGCTGAGTTTAGAAGAGGGGATCAGATATTCTGGATTGTGAGGGAGAAAGTGTTTACCAAAACAAATATAATAGCAATTATAGCTTATTCTTCCCAAATTTGTTTTCTTCCTCCATTAATCTATCTTTGTGTCTGTCTGTCTATCTGTCTTTGTATTCCTACCTCCTTAGTTCTCTGCCTATTGATAGCCATCATTCTTTTGATAAAGTTTACATGTAGCTAAATTTTGGAAAGTGTTTTCCACACTCTGACGTCTTTAATTGTTCCTCTCTTTTCACTCCCTATAGTACTTTTGTCCTTTCAAGTTTCATCAGGAGAACAGACCATTATTAATAAAAGTGGATGAGATTTCTGTATTAATATTCAGATTAATCTTCTGTATTTCTTTGCTGTTACATGTTGTAGCAGAAAACTGTGTGTTCCCTCATATTGAACACCAGAAGAAGTAGAATCTTATGTGCAATTACAGAATGGTGTTTATGAAAAGAAAATAGTAAGAATTTGATGGGCAAACATTTCATGGACATTTGGCATACTGCCTGAAATATATGACTCATTTATTAAATTGTGTCACTTATTCCCATATGGTCTAATTCTGAGTGACAACAGTCATGGTCAAAGTGTAGAAAAACTTACATTTACACAAATACAGCCTTCCTGAAATGATAGTGTTTGATCATAGGTGGAAAAATTGTTGTCATAGAGCCAACTTGTTATCCATGATAGGTGTTTGCTTCAGAGCCATCATGAAATGGTCAGGCAGCATGCATTCCATGTTTGTTCCATATAAAAGATGACAAGCCACGGAATATGCTAGAGACATCCCAGAGCAATTCATTTATACATCAGATAATATGTCTCTACAATTATTTTAAGGAAAAAAGATTGGAATATGGAAGCAATATACAAACACAACCCTCAGCAGTACAACAGCTTAGCAATGCTTAAAACTCTTGGATAAGTGAAATATGTCAACTCAGATCATCACTGGCTTTGTCTATTTTTGATGAAAAGTAATTGAGTGAAAACAATGTGGATGGACTGCAACTAAATATACAAATAGATAACACACCTAGCACATGGAGAGAGTTCATCTCTGTTCAAACGCTTTCTAAAATGTTGTCAGAACAGAGTAGGTCCCTGGAATATTACTTATATAAGGAGAGAAAAGAATGTCTGCAAATAATCCAAAATTAATTAAGTTTCCTATATAAGATCATTATTTGTTGAGTGACATGTTACCTGTGGTGGAATCAAAGTCATTTCATCAGACAAAATGTTAACTTTCCCGAAAATCAAAGTACGTAATTTGTTATCATTTCCTATAGCATGGAAGATCTGTGAGCTGGGGTATGTGTTAGCATTGCTGTCACTTTTGCATTCAATGTATTTGGCATGTGTGAGTTTGTGTGTGTGTGTGTGTGTGTGTGTGTGTGTGTGTGTGTGTGTATGTTTGTGTGGGATTCCATCTCTCTAATGTGAAGACTTTTTCTTTGACAGAAACTTTCCCTCCCGCCTGGTTCTAGAGCCGCATCAGTCCCAAATAAACACACAGGAGGCTGTATTAATTACGAAGCTGTTGGTTGCTTTTTTCTTACTGGCTAGTTGTGACTTAAGTAATTACCCCATAATTGTTAATCTAAGTGTGTCGCTTACCGGAGAATGGTTCCGGGCTTCCTACCCCCATGGCTTTACATCTTGACTCTCTGTGTTCTCCTGTGTTTCTCTTTCCTAGAGGCCTTCTGGACTCTTAGTCCCTCCTATCTAGGTTCTCTATTGGCCAGCAGTAATTTATTGACATATACACAGGACTTCCCCAACACATCTCTCTATGTGTCTTTGTCTGCTAGAACAATTATTCACTTGCCTTTTTCCTACAAATATTTGTACATGGGCCATGTGTTCATATTGCCTTAAAGAAAATCTTACTTAATTTTAGTAAAAGAATGTTATTAAGGCAGATGAACCAGAATGGTAACTGAAAGAGGGTGCCTCCATTTTGGGAAAAGTCCTGTGCATTTGTCAATAAAGTACTGTCTGGCCAATGGGGAATCTAGATAGGAGGGACTAGGAGTCCAGGAGGATTCTGGGAAGGAGAAACACAGGAGAGGTCAAGATTTAACCCTTTATCTTGCCTCACATCCCAACCAATCTCTGTGGCAGAGATATCCTAAAGGTCTTGGAGGCTGTAATGACCACATCCCCTGTACAACATGTTGTGTATGGTGCAAGGCTATTATTGTGCATGCAGAGATACCAGAAAGAGTATACAGGGCAATCCCCTGACTTTGTCTGAAGCCCCCAGTACAGAGATCTCCTGGAATCCAGAGAGGATTGGAACATTTTTAGTGGGTGCCATTGATCCACAGCCTCAAATACCTCCAATTCCTATCACTTGGAGACAAGATCTGAGACCGGTTAATATGAACATGATGCTCATGGGTGCCAGCCAGCAGGGCTGCCCACCCCTGTGGCCATCCCGAAAGACTGGAACCTGCCTGTGATAGACTTAAAGGATTGATTTTTAATATTCCTTTTCACCCTGCTGATTGTAAGGATTTTTCTTTCAGTGTTCCATCTTTGAACTTAAGAAAGCCTTATATATATAATAAATAAACTATACCAGTGGGTAGTTTTGCCCCAAGGCATGGCTAACAGCCCTACAATGTTTCAAATTTATATGGATGATTTACTTTTGGCAGCTCCAAAAGGAAAGCTATTACTATCTGCCTTTGGGAATCTTCAGACCACCTTGCGATTGGCTGGTTTATGGGTGACACTGGAGAAGGTACAAACTACTCAGGCTCCTACAGGAGTCTTTTGGTAAGATAGTCCCATTCTTTGGGTTTACTCTCGAGTATCCCCTTCTGAATCTGTGGTGTCCTATCCCCAAGCTATAGTTGCACTTCTGTTTAAAGCACAAAAAAATTGCCTTACAACCTCTGGTAAAGAGCCAGGTCAGGTTGTTACAACTTTGTCCTTTCAACAAATAGAATGGCTTCAAATTAATAATTGTATCTAGGCCATTTTCCTCTCTGTTACTCAGAGTTGTTTTGATAATCATTACCCATCCAATGATAAGTTTTTTTAATGTATTCTTTAATCTTCCCCAAAATTGTGGTCCCTCGGCCTATTTTAAAGTGGCAAGTGGTTTTCACAGATGGTTCTTCTAAAGGTACAGCTGTAGTCGTGTCTTATCTGATTATTAAGACAGCCAGAATTCCTACAAATTCTGCCCAAATGGCTGAAGTTTCATCCCTGGCCTTAGCTCTTCAACTCTTCCCCATGGATGTTGCTCCCATCTCTAGGAAAGTTCTGCTATGGAAACGCAGTGAACATATATTTGTGGGACATCTTACAGCCCACAACCCTTTGCCAGGGCCCCTCATCGAAAGAAATCCCATGGCTGACAGATATGCTCAAATTAGTGTGGTTTTACAAGGACTCACTAAAGCACTATCCTTACATAAGCACTTTTATCTCAGTACAGGGTCTTTAAGCTTTCATACTGGGAATACCTAAGAATAGGCTGTTCTAATAGTCAAAGATTGCCCTCTTTGTGCAGAATTTTTTCCTGTGTCTCACTTGGGGGTTGATCCTCGACTACATTTGCCTAAATTACAGTTTGTTCATGTTTCTGTAGATACTTTTTCCCACCTGATGTTCGCCTTAGCCCACTCTGGTGAAAAAGTAAAAGATGTTAAGAGCCATTGTTTACAGGCTTTTGCTTACTTGGGGGTTCCAAAACAAAATAAGACTGATAATGGCCCCACCTATGTCAGCAGCGGTTTCAATCACTTTGCCTAAACTTTGATATCTCCCCCCAAAATTGGAATTGCTTACAACCCCCAAGGACAGTCTATTGTGGACCGTGCTCATCACACTTTAAAAACCTATTTAGCTAAAGTAAAGAAGGGGGACCTTGGGGGCCACCTTGGCTCCCCTCACTCTACTCTATCATTTATTCTCTATATCTTAAATTTTTTAATTGTGGATGCTTCTGGCAACTCTGCAGCAGATTGTCATTGGCACTCTGCTATACAACAAAAACTGCTAGTTAAATGGAAAGACCTAATCTTGGGTCTTTGGAAAGGCCCAGATCAAGTTTTGTTTTGGGCCTGGGGGTCTGTTTGTGTTTTCCCACAAGGTGGTGAGTCCAAAATTTGGGTTCCAGAGCATTGTGTGCACTCTGTTCCTGCTGATACTCATTAGCCGCCTACAGACTTATTAGGCTTTAATGAGGTACCTACTTGTCATAATGCTGGCAGGTCTTCAGTGTCAGATAATCAGCCTCAAACATAGCCTAGTAAAGGCAGCCCTCAGGATGGTTTCGCCTGCTTGGACATTTGCTATATTCAATAACACTCCCTTGTGAAAAATGTTTAATTTTCACCTCCAGGAATGCCGCTTGAGAAGCTGCTGATCAGCTTTGGTGGTCCGGGTCACAGTTGTCATGCCTATTCCAAAGGAACACTCAGGAGAGAACCAACTCATCATCACATGACACGGGAGTGACTTTGACATAACAGTGGCTGTAGTTTTGGCTTCCCTATCTCTTATCCAGTTGCCACAGCAAACATGCTTTATAAACCCCAGGAGAGGATGCCTCTACCATAAATTCCCAAATTTATACTAATCACAATTGGGCACTTTAAATCTTAATTAACAAATGGACTTAATTGGCTATTCTAACTGAGATCAGGGTGCCTCCCTTTTGGGAGACCCCCCTCTTAATGGGACTGCAACAGACATGTATATTACTTGAGAAACAGAGTAAGTCGCTAGCCTTTGGGATTATGACCCTGGGCAACACAGTCTTTAGCCCTAGTTTCCCATATGGAAAGGCCACAAGCCCAGTGCCATTTTCTTACAAAGCAGATCATGCTTTTTTGTCAACAGACAACCCCTCAGTGCAGGCCTGATTGAGCCATTAAGACAAATGAGTTATTAATGACAGCCATGTCCTGGAGGACATTTACAAACCTAAGACAGAGGGTCTGTGAGGCCTGGACAGACTACACATTGACAGATAAATAGATGTTAAAGTCCCAGGCAACCTCAGCCAGATGCTCATTTTTTATTATTATTTTAAGTTTAAATTTAGATTAGAAACAAGGTTGCTTCACAAGTCAGTTCCAGGTCTTTCTCCCTTTCCCTCCCCTCCTCCTGTGCCCTTCCCCCAACCCCCCCATTATGCCCTCATTTCCCCAAGGAGGGTGAGGACCCCCATGGGTGTGTCCATAGTCTGTTTTTTCATCCAGGGAGGGCCTAGACCCTCCACCATGAGTTCAGGGTAAGAGTGCATCTCACATTGTTGGATGGGAGTCTAAAGTCCATGTGAATACTCGTGATGAGTACTGATCTACTGCCCAAGGCTCAATAGATTACCTAGGCCTCCTCACTAACATCCACATTCAGGGGGTCTTGATCAGTCCCATGCTGGATTCCCAGGCATCTGCCTGGGATTCAAGAGTTAAACCTTGTCAGGTCTGCTGTTTGTGGGAGTTAAACCAGCCCAGTTTTAATCCCTTTGGTCATCAGTCCTCCCTTTCTATTACTGGCTTTCTTGACTTCAGCTCAGTGTTTAGCCATGGAGTCTGCCTCTTTTTCCATCAGCCACTGAATGAAGTTTCTGTTTCTCAGACTCTGGCCATGGGATTGTAGGCTGGCACCCCCCAGATCTATGTCTAAAATCCATATATGAGAGAGTACATGCCATGTTTCTCTTTTTGTGACTGGGTTACCTCACTCAGGATGCTAATTTTTAAATTATATATAAAAGGGGGATTTGTTGCACCCTTCCCCCATGGGGGTCTGTTGACTACTTGTTGCTAGGGGCTCTTAGCAAAACATTTTCATACCCTCCTCACAGTAATGCCTGCATGCAAGTTCCTATTTATTATGTAAATTCTAATTCCTATTTTGGCCGACCCCTTTGCGGGAAGGCCATTGGAACATAGGCTTCTGACCTTGGTTTTTGTCCACCATACCTTCCTTTGGTATATAAGGATCTACCCTTGTAAAAATAAATGCCATTCTCCTTGTAAAAATGGGCAGCTGTCTTCGTCTTTATTTTCATCCTTAGCCCTTAGCCTCAGATCGTGGTGAAGTATGGTAGGACTGTAGCTGTGAACACACTGGCTGCTCACTACAGGCAGGAGTGAGATGCACAGAATCTATCATTCTGTTTCATCCAAATGAAACACATAGCCCATGTCCTGTGTCTCATAACTCATGGATTGTGACAGGAGAGTTTCTTCCCATGATACATCTGGAGAAATCCTGTTAAGTGACAGGTTCTGTGAGATGTTATTAGCTGTGAATTTGTGGTAATTCTTTAATTGCCTGACATGACAAGTATCGATTAGAGAGGCCTGTTCAAACATTTCAGTGTACAAATATTAGGCCTGGAACTGATCTCTGAACATTTTAGTCTTCTTTGAGATTACATACATGCGTGCACTATTTAACATCCCTTGGTATCATCATCTTGCTCTATCTCTCTCTTTCTGTATCTCCATATCTGTACCTCACTCTCTCACACTCATAAGCATGTGCATGAACACACACACACATACACAGAAATGCACAGATGTGTTGTGTATTCGTCTACGTGTTTGCACATTTGAGCATGTGTTCCCTCCTAGACCCTGCAGTCAGCAGTTTGTGTATGGACATGAGGAGTTTCCTGTCTCATATCGCCAGGTGATTCTTTTGATGAGCATTGTGATTGTAATTTTGATCACTACAGTTATCCCAAAGTGCTAAACTTAATGCCAAGTGTAGGATGCGATGTGTTATCAATGTCTAAATCTCTGTATTTTGTTATTATAATTTCTATTTCTTCTAATTCTTAATATGCCTGAGTCCCAATTCATCTAAATTTTGCTGGCTTTGGAGTTGGATTGGCTCTCCTGCTTTAAACCCAAGCATATTGTTAAAATGCAATTCAGACTTTCTGTATTATATCAAAGAGCCATTGATATAAGACAGAAACAACGACATCAAAAAAGATATACATATATGGGGACTGTCATCTGTGTATATTTGATTTTTTTTCTAAAACTCTAATCTCCTTCATGTTTATTATCTTCCTCAGGGTTGCCTTTCCCAGTATTCATACACATAGAAGTTAAGAATTTCTGTGCTAACATTAATATTTCAGTTTTCCAGAGACAAAGGGATTTCTTGACAGCGATCTTCAACTGCTTCAGAAAGAGAATGTGGATTCACTTTCCCGACTCCGCCTGATTCGACTGGGTACATCTAAACTGCCCCACATCATCGACCCCACCTGACAGGCACCATCCTGAAACCAGCTTGGAACTACATCACTCGACACAATCGTCAGGCCAAGGAACAGATACAGTGCATCTTCTACAATCTGATCAGAGCTTCAGACAAGAGCTTCAATCAAAATCAAAATCTAATCCGGAACTTCAGTCAAGCCTCTCCTGCAAAACAGAGACTAACTGACCTACTGAAGACTCTTGTTACACAAACAATTTCTTCCCACAGGTCCCCATGATTGTCATCGTCCCACTTCAGCAGGAAGTAAATTTGAGAATTCCACGTCTCATCTCCCTACTATTGACATTAGAGGATAGTTTACACCTGTTAGTGTTACTTTGTAATTATTTTAGGGTTGGGATTGGAAGGTGTTCAGACTTAGGCATCCCTTTCAGATAAGTTTAGAATTTAGGTGGAATGGATATGTTTAGTTTAGGATTAGTAGATTATAACTTAATTATCAACTTCCACGTATATATGTTGTATGTGTTTTTATCTTCTATTGAGACTAAAAGGGGAATTGTAGGAGTGAGCTATCCGCCCAACAGGGCGTGGTCAAGGTAGAGATAAAAGCAAACGAAAGGAAAAGGGGCTTCCCTTTTTTCTCCTGGAAGCCAGCCACGCTTCTGCCTCCTGGTCGGTGCCACTCTCTTTCTCTCTCTGATAAATAAATATATTGTTTTCCCTATATAGCCTCGATAGCCAAGTAGGTATCCCTTTGAGAGTTTATGAATCTATCATGAATTACATTCTCCAAAATGTTGAGTCACCTTCATTAATGTCCTTATAGTGTGATTTTGTCCTCCATTGTGACAGGCACCAGAATTGAGAATTTATAGTTTGAAGACAAAAGAAACATCATAAGATCATCACAGATTTTGGTTGGCACACCATATAATGTAGATCATAGGGAACTTGTTATCCAGCTAATTCAGCAGTAATCACCCCTCTTCACTTAAACCTCTTGGCTCTGTTGTTCTAGGTTCAGGATATCCAATTTAATAAGCAGAATAATTTACAAGTACATAGGAAGCATGTTGTGGTATTCCTTTGTCTTCTGTATTCTAGATCACAGTCTGGATGAAAACATTCTTGAAGGTTTTTGCTTCTAGGTCAATGCCCTACCATAGGCCAAATTCTTTCTCAGACATCTTAAATATAGAGTATGACCAGGTCACGGAAGTCCTGCATAGGTTGGAGAATGAGAAGACTGAATCCCTGGATAAATTCAAGGAGCTCAAAAAGGAGTCACTCATCTATTGAAAAGTGCCTGTTTTGCAGGAAACCACAGCATTGTGAAATGTCAATCTCTGCCTTTCCTTTTTTCTGAACCGCAATTTCCACACTTCTGCTTATATCCTTCATGCCTCTTAGCATGCTTCCTTAGCAATCATATCTTGGTCTTATGCCTCTAACACTCAGCTTTGCTAATTGTGAGAGAGACTGTTAGTTGCTCTCAGGAACAGACTCTCTGCCTTAATAGAATCTGGTTCAATGATTGTCAACCTTCTCAATTTCATGAACATATTATCACAATTTATCATTTATTATTGAGCTCCAAACATAAAATCATTTTTCTTGCTACTACGTAAAGTTTTTGCTACTGTTATCAATCATGATGATAGCAATTGCTTTGCAGTGTATCTGAGGTGTTATCCATCAAGAGTAATTCAATCAAAATAGGAGTCAATACCCACAGTTTGAGGACCTCTTCTCTAAGCAGAATTCTAATTTGCAACATGAGAGTGGTATCAGGCAGAAGCTTATTGCCCCGTGGATCCTCTGAATTCCTTTGGTTTCAATCTTCCCTCTGATTCACTTTCTCTCCTGCCTTCTGATGGTGCCAGAAGAGTGAGGGACGCTGGGATATGTAGTCCAGTAGACGCCATGGTGCCCACGGAGAGGAAGCACAAAGACTCCACCAAGCTGAGCATGGTGGTCGCAGGGGGGCATCTCACAGCTCAACCTCCACATCCTCTTCTTGGCTGAGGTCCATTATGACGAGGGCAAGAGGAGGCAGCACAAGGGGCACAGGTGCTATGGTTGCCAGTGATGACATCACAGAGCGCGATGAACGGCTCTGCTGGAGAAGCTGCTGTCCAGGTTCACATCCTGCAGGCAGGGCTGCAGCAGCATCAAGCGTTCTGGTAACTGGTCACACGCAATGATGATGTCAGCCCGACATTGATCATCAGGCGAGGCCTTCGGATCCTGTGACTACTAAATTATTGAAATTTTAAAATCCATGTGGATGACAGCATCCTTCATGACACGGGTCTTCACTGTCCTCCTGGGAACTGATGATACTAAGCTGTCCAATTGTTTAATTACTTAATTATCTAAACCTTCATGACATAGTCTTTGATCAAGGAGACACCTTGTGGGAATAAAGGGTGACAGACCTTCTCATGTGATTTTATAATTATTCTGAACAGTCATCATCTATCTGAGGATGAGC
Source organism: Mesocricetus auratus (assembly GCF_017639785.1). Lineage (NCBI taxonomy): Eukaryota > Metazoa > Chordata > Mammalia > Rodentia > Cricetidae > Mesocricetus > Mesocricetus auratus. The sequence continues at coordinate 34,378 of NW_024435317.1, read as the reverse complement.
AGAGCCTGTCTCCACCTTCTTGGAGTTAATCCTGCGACATCATCTCATTATTTAGTTACATCAAACAACCATGATTTTCTGTGAAGAGTCTGCTCAGGAGGGATTTTTTTATATACCTTGCCATTAACACTTGTGTTATCTCTCAAGGAAAATGAAGAAGATATGTGTGGGTTTACTTATTTCTTTATACTCCAATTGTGAGGAGCCGCCCTCGCTATCGCTATTGCCGTTAGAAGATGGCGCTGACATCCACTGTCAGTTGGAGTTAACTGTCGCTGTCAGTTGGAGTTAACTGTCGCTGTCAGTTGGAGTTAACTGTCGCTGTCAGTTGGAGTTAACTGTCGCTGTCAGTTGGAGTTAACTGTCGCTGTCAGTTGGAGTTAACTGTCGCTGTCAGTTGGAGTTAACCGTTTAAACTGTGCCTCTCCCGTGACGTCATCTGGGGTGATGTGCAAACCACCAATCCCGGCTCTACACATCTCACTCGGAGCTCCTAGGCTTATATAAGGGGCTGGGTTTCTTAGCTTGGGGTCTCCTCTAAGAAGCTGATCATCTATCTCTCAAGATGCATTAAAGCTTTACTGCAGAAGGATCCGAGTGTTCTGCGTCGTTCTTGCTGGCGAGACGGTAGCGTGGGACATCTGGTGCCGAAACCCGGAACTCTTCAACATCGCCGGCGCCGCGGGAGACCCCTCGGAAAACGGGGCGGATTCAGAACTGCAGGGACGTAGGTTCAGAGAGGTATGCTTTATCCTGAACAACCCTTTTCTCGACTTTGGCCTTAGTTTGTCATCACCGTGGGACGGGTCAGTGGAGGCTTTGGTGCTAGTCCTGTTTGTCCTTCTCCTTCATCGTGGCTGGTGCTGACAGAACGGCGCTGTCCGTCTGGCGCTGTCCGTCTGGCGCTGTCCATCTGGCGCTGTCAGTCTGGTGCTGTCAGTCTGGTGCTGTCAGTCTGGTGCTGTCAGTCTGGTAACGGAGTTGAGCGCGTTTTTTAGATAAGCTGTCAGCGCGATGGGGTCGTCACAGTCAGTGGTTACAGCCTTACAGACTGTGCTAAAACAAAGAGATCTTAAAATTGCACCACGAACACTTCAAAATTTTGTGAAGGAGGTAGATAGAGTGGCACCATGGTATGCTTGTTCCGGGTCCCTCACTGTGGCCTCATGGAACAAGCTAGGTAAAGAACTAGACAGGAAGCATGCAGAAGGAGATCTCTGCTTAGGTACCAAAGCCATTTGGAAGCTAGTTAAAAACTGCTTGGAGGATGAGGCCTGTCACCCTGCTATAATAGAAAGTCAGGGAACCTTAGAGGAAGTTCAGGATAGCATGTCAGAAACTGAACGGAGTGAGAGAATGGGAGCTCGCAAAAGAAAAGACATGTCTAAGAAAAAAGGCCCTCCCCAGGAAGTTAAGAAAGGGGGAGAGAAAGAAGGGAGTTATCATTCACCCCTTAACAAATCTAAGAAAAAGAAAAAGCCAGAATCTAGTCTATACCCTGCAGTAGAGCTAGAAGCCTTGGAGCTAGATAATTCTGATTCTGACACTCTGGATTCTAGCGAAGAAGGTGGTCTAGAGGAGGAGGTGGCACGGTATGAGGAAAAAGATATCACCCTGATAGACACCGGCCACTGAAAACAAAATGAATGTGAGGCCACCGCCTATAAATCCGGCGGGCTCACGCTCTCAGCGCCTCCGCCATATGAGCTTCGGCTGAATACTGGTACTGACTCCTTTTTACCTTTAGAGGAACGGAGAAAAATACAAATGGCTTTTCCAGTATTCGAGAATGTGGAAGGCGGAAGAGTACATACCCCCGTAGATTACAATCAAATTAAAGAATTGGCCGAATCCGTCTCGTAATTATGGGGTCAATGCTAACTTTACCACATTACAGGTGGAAAGGCTTGCTAATTTTGCCATGACTCCCACTGACTGGCAAACGACAGTGAAAGCAGTGCTTCCCAACATGGGACAATACATGGAATGGAAGGCTCTCTGGTATGATGCAGCCCAGGCACAAGCTAGAGTTAATGCCACGGCTGAAGATGAGAATCAGAGGCAGTGGACATTTGAAATGCTGACAGGTCAGGGTCAACATGCCCTTAATCAAACCAACTACATCTGGGGCGTCTATGGTCAGGTGTCGGCCGCCGCTATTAAAGCATGGAAGGCCCTCACAAAAGGGGAGAGTCCAGTGGACACCTTACAAAGATTGTCCAAGGACCCCAAGAGCCATTTTCAGACTTTGTGGCCAGAATGACAGAGGCCGCCAGTCGCATCTTTGGTGATTCAGAACAAGCTATGCCCCTGATTGAGCAACTTGTCTATGAACAAGCAACCCAGGAATGTCGAGCGGCTATCGCCCTCGCAAAAGCAAAGGTTTACAAGATTGGCTCAGAGTGTGCAGGGAGCTGGGGGACCCCTAACCAATGCAGGACTAGCTGCCGCCATTTTACAAACGCACAGGTATAGAGATTTATCTAATCGAAAAGCTTGTTTTAATTGTGGGAGAATGGGGCACCTTAAGAAAGATTGTCAAGCCCCTGAAAGAACAAGAGAATCGAAGCTTTGCTATCGTTGTGGTAAAGGTTATCATAGGGCTAGCGAATGCAGGTCAGTCCGGGATGTAAAAGGGAGGCTTCTGCCCCTATTGAAGAATCCAAGGTACCCCAATCAAAAAACGGGTCACGGGGCCCATGGTCCCAGGGCCCTCAGAAATATGGGAACCAATTTCAGAAAAGCAATCAAGAGGAAGTAGAGGTTTCCGAGGAACCTCCGGAATGGACTTGCGTGCCGCCTCCGACTTCTTACTCATGCCCCAAATGAATGTTCAACCGGTCCCAGTCCATTCCCCTGGACCTTTGCCCCCTGCCACCATTGGGCTTATTCTGGGCCGTGGCTCCTTAACTTTACAGGGACTCATTATATATCCTGGGATTGTTGACCCATATCATAAAGAGGAGATTCAAGTTCTCTGTTCTAGCCCTCGGGGTGTATTTTCTATAAAGCAGGGAGATAGAATTGCACAACTGGTGTTGCTGCCCTCCCTCGGGGATGGAGAAACCTACACTTTACAAAAAAGGGCTATGGGATCTTCTGGAAGTGATTCAGCCTATCTGGCTATACCCCTAAATGAGAGACCTACAATAAAATTGTTAATTAATGGAAAAGAATTTGAAGGGATAATGGATTCGGGAGCAGACAAAAGCATTATTTCACTCCATTGGTGGCCGAAGTCTTGGCCCACTGTTGTTTCATCTCATTCTCTACAAGGTCTTGGATACCAGTCCTCTCCTGCCATCAGTGCCTCAGCCTTAACCTGGCGGGATGCTGAAGGCAAACAGGGATGTTTTACCCCCTATGTGTTGCCACTCCCTGTAAATTTATGGGGACGAGATGTGTTACAAGCCATGGGCATGACCCTAACTAATGAATACTCCCCCAGGCATCAGCCATTATGGCAAAGATGGGGTATACAAATGGTAGAGGCTTGGGTAGGCAAGAACAAGGCAGAATAAAACCCATTACACAACACGGAAATCGGGGTAGAAAAGGACTGGGTTTTATTTAGGGGCCGTTGAGGCTTCACGACCCATACCATGGAAAACAGAGGAGCCGTTATGGGTCTCTCAATGGCCTCTATCCTCTGAAAAATTAGAGGCTGTCACAAGATTAGTGCAAGAACAGGAACGGCTGGGGCATCTAGAGCCTTCTACCTCCCCATGGAATACACCAATTTTTGTTATTAAGAAGAAATCTGGGAAGTGGAGATTACTCCACGACCTGCGGGCCATTAACAATCAGATGCATCTTTTTGGCCCTGTTCAAAGAGGCCTTCCTTTGCTTTCTGCACTTCCTCAAGATTGGAAGCTTATTATTATAGATATTAAGGATTGTTTCTTCTCTATTCCACTTTACCCACGGGATAGACCAAGGTTTGCCTTCACTATCCCTTCTCTTAATCATATGGAACCAGACAAGAGATTTCAGTGGAAGGTACTGCCGCAAGGCATGGCCAATAGCCCAACAATATGTCAGCTATATGTGCAGGAGGCTTTGGAGCCAATTAGGAAGCAATTTACATCTTTAATCGTTATCCATTATATGGACGATATTCTTATTTGTCACAAAGAGTTAGATGTTTTACAAAAGGCTTTTCCCATGCTGGTGGCTGAATTAAAACAGTGGGGATTAGAGATTGCCTCAGAAAAGGTTCAAATTGCAGATACAGGCCTCTTTTTGGGCTCAAAGATTACTCCCAAAAATATAGTTCCTCAGAAAATAGAAATTCGCAAAGACCACTTACAAACATTAAATGATTTTCAGAAACTTCTGGGAGATATAAATTGGTTGAGGCCCTTTTTAAAAATTCCATCTGCTGATCTAAAACCCCTCTTCGATCTCCTGGAGGGTGAGCCTCATATCTCCTCACCCAGAAAATTTACCCCTGCCGCCCACCGAGCCTTACAGATGGTGGAAGAGGCCTTACAGGAAGCACAATTACAACGAATTGAGGAGTCACTACCTTTTAATCTGTGTGTTTTTAAGACAGCTCAATTGCCAACTGCAGTCCTGTGGCAACATGGACCATTACTTTGGATTCATCCAAATGCTTCCCTGCTAAGATTATTGACTGGTACCCTGATGCTGTTGCACAGCTCGCGCTTCGCGGAATAAAAGCAGCTGTTACACATTTTGGCAGGGATCCTGATTCCTTGATTGTGCCTTATACTGCTGCACAAGTTCAGACCTTGGCAGCCACATCTAGTGATTGGGCAGTTTTAGTTACTTCCTTTTCAGGACAAATTGATAATCATTTTCCAAAGCATCCAATTTTACAGTTTGCCCTAAACCAGGCTATAGTGTTTCCACAAGTGACAGCTAAAGACCCACTCCCAGATGGGACTGTGGTGTACACTGATGGATCAAAAACTGGTATGGGAGCTTATGTGGTCAAGGATAGGGTTATATCTAAACAATATAATGAAACTTCACCTCAAGTTGTAGAATGTCTGATAGTACTGGAGGTTCTTGAGGCTTTTCCAGGACCCCTCAATATTGTATCAGATTCCTCTTATGTGGTTAATGCAGTTAATCTCCTTGAGATAGCTGGAATAATAAGATCCTCCAGCAGAGTTGCTAACATCTTTCAGAAGATACAAGCTGCCTTGTTAAATAGGAGATTTCCTGTTTTCATTACCCATGTCCGAGCACATTCTGGACTCCCAGGTCCCATGTCCTTAGGGAATGACTTAGCGGACAAGGCTACAAAGCTGGTGGCCGCTGCCTTGTCTACCCATGCACAAGCAGCAAAAGAATTCCATAAGCGCTTTCATGTGACGGCTGAGACCTTGCGCCGTCGTTTTGCTCTATCCAGGAAAGAGGCTAGGGAAATTGTTACTCAATGCCAGAATTGCTGCGAATTCTTACCTACTCCCCACATGGGAATAAACCCACGTGGCATTAGACCATTGCAGATGTGGCAGATGGATGTTACTCATATTCCCTCTTTTGGAAGGCTTCAATATGTTCATGTTTCTGTTGACACCTGTTCTGGCGTAATGTTTGCCACACCCCTAACAGGGGAAAAGGCCTCATAATGAAAGGTATCATTTCCTTAGACACATTAGAAAACACAGGTAATTGTCCCAGGAATAGTATAGGCATGTATGTGTATGTAGACTCCATAATTTGAGTACAAGCATGTGATGTCAGGTGTGGAACATGGATCTTTTTTCATTATGTAGTAGGCATCCATTACATTTACACCAAAGACACAAAGCCACTTCGTCTTTCAGTCTTGGAAATTTTAGTGTAGTCAAAGTCACCTGGAAGTTTCAGATATCCAACTCTGTCTGTTGGATTTTACAGTCACAGGAGTTTGACAGTACCCTTGACTAAATGCCTCTGTCAGAAGAGGCAGTTAGGCTTTGGACAAGGTCGAGGTCAGGGCAGTTCCCATGGGCAAGCCCTTTCCAGGAACTTATTGTCCCAGGCATTGTATTGTTTTTAGTAAACATTGTCTTACAGCTGCCTACTCCCATGTCAATGGGGAAGTGGGTCTCTGCTCAAGGTCTGGTGTCCCCACAGTTGTAATGCATTATAAATCAATATAGAAAAATGTTAATTCCTCTATACTAAGGTAAAGTATTTGTCTATAATGAACTAGGTCCAACTTTTTTGGGGGGTTCAGGAAAGGGTTTCTCTGTGTAACAGCCCTTGCTGCCTGAGAATTAGCTCTGAGGACCAGGCTGGCCTCAAACTCAAAGATCCACCTGCCTCTGCCTCCCGAGTGCTGGGATTAAAGGCGTGGGCCACCACTGCCTGGCAAACTTCAATATTCTAATACCATTGTTGGAATTAAAAAGAAAGACAGATTTTCATTTTAACTACAAAATCTAAACTGCATTCTGAAGTGAATGCTAATAATCACATCAAAAAATAAACATGAGACTGTATGAAAGATTGAAAAATTATTAATTCTGGCTGATTATATGTGGAGATGCATAATTAAGTACAAAAAACCAATATTGCCAGGCATGGTGGTAAAAACTACCAATCCTAATGTTTGCAAGGCAGCAATAAGCTGATCTTAAGGCCAATGTAGTCCTACTTGGAGTTTCAAGGCCAGCCCCAACTACATAGTGAAATTCAGCTCTCTTTTTAGTTTATGATTGCTCTAAATACTACAAGGTACCAAAAATATCTAACATAAAAAATACCTGCTTAGAAGGAGAAATTACTACACTAGATGAATAAATAGACACAAAGTCAAAAGACAGACAGAGGCACACACACTCTCTAAAGAGAATATTGGCAGAAATTACTTTCCAGTGCCAATAGAAAAACTGCCTACTAACCAAAGGATATAATGGAACTTGTCTGCCCTAACACTGAGGGAACAACTGGTTCTAGATTTACAAATATTGGCCTCAGAGACAAAGAGTAACTTCATAAAACTGTTGTTGGGAATGTAGCCCAGTAGGAGACTGTTCAACTTGCCACCAAACATTCTACCTGGCATGATGGAGCATGCTTGAAAGCACACCAGCTCACATAAAGTTGAAACAAATGGATGAATTCACAATCATCTAGGCTACAGACACAAAGAGCTCACCTCAAAACCCAAATAACAGAGCTGGAGAGATATCTAAAGGAGTTAAGAGTACTTGTTGTTCTTGTAGAAAAGTTAGGAACAATCAATATGATGGCTCACAACTATAGTTCCAGGTTATCTAACAACATCCTCTGGTTTGCACATACATGGTGCAAGTATATACATTAAGGCAAATCACTCACACAAATATGAATTTCATGCCAGGTATGCTAGTGCACAACTTTAATTCCAGCACCCAGGAAGCAGAACCAGGAGAATCTATTTTGAGTTATGGATCGGCCTGGCCTATGCAACAAATTACAGGCCACTGGAAATACACAGCGAGACCCTGTCCCACAAAACCAAGGAGAACATTATTCACCAATGATATTATTATGTATTCAAGACTAGCAGGTTATGTAAAACATATCATTTGAATAAAAATGGTTACACTGACAATTGTGTAATTCAATTAAGCTACGAGAAGCAATCAAATATCAAGTCTTCTTACCTCGATCAACTGCTATCCTTATTTCTATATGAGCTCCTTTCTCGATCATGGTCCCGATCTCTCTCTCGATCTCAGTCTCTCTCTTTTATGTGGTCACGGTCCCTATCCCGTTCTCGTTCCTGCTGCCATTGTTTTTCCTTTTCTGTTTCAAATTCTCTTTTCCTTTCTCGTTCCCATTCTCACCTTTCTCGTTCCCTTACACATTCCCTCTCTATTTCTCTCTGTCTTTCTTATTCTTTTTTTGCCTTTCTTTTCTTCCAATTTCTAGAAACCAATAAAAGTACTTTTGGAGTTAGTTCTGTGGCTCTAGTATTCAGACTTTCCCTGGTGCTCTGCCCAATACTTGTAAGAAAAGCAACAGACCACCAAGGTTGTCAATATATGTGACTATTTGACAAATTAAACTGAAACATTCAGAAGGCTAGATTTCGTGCAAAACCATATACTCTACACAAACCAAGAATCTCCAATTTAGGGTTGGAAAAAATGTGTTGAATGGCTGGTCACTGACTACATAATATGTAAAATATCTGCAAAGAATGTGGTGATTCTTAATAATTTCTAAAGAGACAATGGATCAATCAGCTAAAGCTTAATTCTGCCTATTATCAGTATCCTTAAGTCAGTGGAACAGTGATAATACTTATAACCTTAGACATCTGGTTACTTGAAAGATACCTGAGCAGGATTTTGAAGTAGAGGAGGAAATCAGTCAACTCATGATACAACAATCTTCTGTCCTCTATGTTGCCCCCTGTAAACAAGAATCTGAAGCTGGTTCAGCCAGAATCTTTTTTCTTAATTATGGAAATATCCACTCCCACCATAACAAAATAAATAGTCCACCAAATACAGAAACTTTGAAAACCACTCAACCAACACATACATAACAGCATCATTTTAATTTAAAAGTTAAAAGCCATGTACGTATACAAACCATTATGCCTGTAAAACAATAAAATTTATTTACAGTGATAAATCCACACTTTCAATAATCTTATGTTAAATTAAAGATGTTGTGCTAGGACATGGGTTGCCAGCACTGGATTAACCTTGCCTAAAAACTATGTCTGGGAGGAAGAGCAAGTACACCATTCATAAATAAACCAAATAACAGTTGTACCAAGACTGTATCCGGAAAGATTACCAGTGTACCACACGATTTCTATATACACTAACGGATGAAAGAAAACACAACAAAAACCCCAATCAAGCAAAACAAAACAAAATCAAAACATATTTATCCCTGAAGTTCCACATTCAATTTCACGGAAATTTAAACTGCATTAATAAAATGTGCATTTTTCTTTTTATCAGTCATGTAAAGCATTTAAAACTTTAAGAAGCACTCTTACCTGTTAGAATTTTTTTAACTCATAGGCCAAAGAACTGACAGAGTATTATGAAAGAGAATCTAGTGTATGATGCATCAGTATATTCAGCTGCTGAACTAAGTGTACAGTCAGAGCTAATACTGAATACACTGATTGACATTAGAAAGTGAAGATAGGAGACATGGAGAAAGAGAAGTCAGACACTGAAAGCAACTAAAGGAGTAAAATCTAATTTCTGAACATCCCTAACAGAATTTAAAATTTGTATTTTAAAATGAATCTAGACTACATAAAACTTACCTCAGTATCATACTTAAGAAATTTATTTCACAGATTTTTACATATACTTACAGATTTTTAATTTCTTTTGCATAAGGTTTCAATTTTTTACTTCTGTTTTTTACTATGTTACTTAAATCTGATGCAAAATCAATTTCTTTTAGACCTAATTTTAAAAGCTTGATTGCCCTATGTAAGCAAGTGAGAAAATCTATAATCCATAATAAATGCTAAGTTATTTATATGTGAAATATGTGTATGTTCACAAGCAGATATATAGCATTTATCCAAATAGTTTAAGAAAGACTAAAGACAGAAATAAAGTGATTCCTTAAAATAATTAAGTAATGCAAAGGAAAGAGGTTAAAAAGAGGAAGAGGGCAGAAATAAAAGCTCTTACATTATTCTCTCTTCAGACTCATCCGTGCTGTTAATGGACGCCCCCTGCCATGCTGACACACTGACAGTCTGTGGTTACTTAATAAACTCATACCAAAATATGCAAAGTTTCACTGAGCTCATTTTTTATTGCTAAGAATTAAACTATCCCTTTAAACACACCACGCAAAGATAACTGGTTTTTACCTTTTTTGCTTTAATTTTTCAGAACATTCCCATCAGTAAAATAATGTTAAGCCAGTGAAATGCCTGACACTTAAAATGTTGAATATCTTAAGAATTAATTATTTACAAAATTTATTTCCTCATAATTTACCAGTAACATAACAGGGTTTAAAATTAATAAAAACTATATACCGTTTTAAGCTTATTCAGTCCTGAATCAGAATATTGAACATACACAGATGTATTCTAAAATGACAATCCACTGACCACCATTGTTACTCTCAAAATTGTTCAGAGTTACATTTGTGCTTTTAGGCACATTTAATTCCTGAGAAAGCACTGTATGTGAGCTATGGTTGAGCATCTGGTTAATAAGTGTTCAGCAGCATTTATTAATCAGCACTAATTGTCAACTTTGGGTTTTGAAAGCAATGAGAAAAATGAGACTCAATATGGAGAAAATGAACACTTAACACCTTTGAGTTATGTTATTTATCTCTCAGTCTACTCAAAACCATTTCTATCTTATTTCCTCTAACATCAAATTACATCTCATGCATTTTGCATTTAACCACCCGAAAGCACCACCTTTAATACAAGTGATCATTCACAGATGCACTTTCATTGAGAGAAACTTTAAATAGGCAAAAACCATGAGTGGGATTTAGTGTGCACAAATACCAATTTCCAAGCCAGTTAGCCCTTTGCATATTTTTCTGAGGGAGCATCCATAAATATAAAACAGAAGCTCATACTTACATCCTATTCCTTGTTACTTTCCAAGCTGAGAGTTTCATTTTGCATTAGTCACTAAATGATTTCTATCATAATGGTGGGTGCCAATGAATAGATTAGCATTATGGGAATTTACAGTTCTTCCATGCATCTATAATTTGGTTAAGTCTGGTAATCACTGACCTACTTTTTAAAATCTCCCCCACTCAAATTAAAATCTGCCCAAATATAAATCTTAATTTTAATCTCCTCTCTTTAAAAAATTTTTCCTAAGATAAAAGTACTGCCACCAAAAATAAAATAAACTGATGTAGGTTATCCTGTTGCCCCCATAAATATAGTTTAACCTGAACTTGATGTCTATTTTTAAATCTGTGAATTAACATCTCTTCATATTTAAATGAGATGACTGGAAAATAGTAATCATAATCAGTGACTGGAAAATATTTTGCAATGATCGCTTTGTAAACATTGTGCTAAACTTTTGTTTCAACCTCAGTAACAACTAAGGCTATAAAAGGAAATAAATTATACTCTAACTTAAGGATGATTTTCTTGTCTGTTTGCTTTGGATTCTGTAAAAATTCTAGATTGGTATCAAGGGAAAATACAAAAATATTATCTTTTGTGTGTCTCTGAATTTGCTGATCTCTCAGGATATCATGTCTCTTTTGTCTTCTTCATTTCTATAGGATTTATATCCTCCTAATAAGAAATAGAAAGGAATTAATATATATTTACATTAATATAAAAATGTTATGATTTAGCACTGTGCAGATATTAACACAACTAAGGAAAAACCTACCAACTTGGCAATAAAATCTAATGTATAACTAAATAATAACAAAATCCCAAATCTCATGACTAGTACTACAGACATAAAATCAAAGTTCACAATTCAAACAAACCTTGGTGATGAGTGGGTAAGGAATCAGTGGCGCCACTGGAAATCTATGGAAATTCTGCAGAGAAACACACAAAGATTTTTAAAAAATAGTTCACATTGTGTTATGATTCAACTGTCTACATACTTACACAATACATTACTTGTGATATTTTAAATTATAATAAAAATGACTTCCTTAACCTTAAATTCCTCCTCAATCTCCTATAACATCCACTCTTTTCCACAACCCAAATACTGGAGTGGACAGGAAAAAGTATAGCAGGATTGGACAGGAAGTGATGGCTCACACCTGTAATGCCAGCACTGGGGATGCAGAGACAGGGGTTCACTGTGAGTTCAGACAGGCTGGTCTACAATACAAGTTCTGTTACACAGAGAGAAACCCTATCTCAAAAATGCAAAGCAAAAAAAAGAGAGAAGTAGCAGGATTATTTCCACATCTGTAAGATGTAAGAAATAAACATACTTAATAATATTCACCACTTGATATGTACTTGAATGCACAAAAACATATTGTTCTATTTTACAAAAAGATTTGTCACTGGGCAGTGGACGTGGAAGCCTTTAATCCCATCACTCGGGAGGCAGAGGCAGGCAGAGCTCTGTGAGTTCGAGCCAAGCCTGGTGTACAGAGCAAGTTCCAGAACAGCCTCCAAAACAATACAGAGAAACTCTGTCTTGAAAAAACAAAAACGCAAAAAAGATTTGCCAATAATTCTTGCTAAAGAACAGTATTTTTATAACTTATCCTATTATTATTAATTAGTTACTTTCCTCCTTCCACATCAATAGATGAGAAAAAAATTCTATTTTACATAAAACCTGACAAACTCTATGAACTATTTACTCTATTCCCAATGGACATATCAAGTAGACCCACTTTTAGGAAAAAATGAAAAATAATTAAAGTAATACAATTGTATCTAGTAAAATACAAAACTTAAAATGCCCCAAAACACTGAAACCCAAAATATAAACTTTTACTACCCCTTAATATCCAATATGTACAGCATATAACACCTTTTTTATAAGGGAAGGTTGGGACAGGGTCTCTCTGTGTAGCTTTGAAGGCTGTCCTGGAACTCGCTCTGTAGACCATGCTGGCCTCATACACACAGAAATCCACCTGCTTCTGCCTCCCGAGTGCTGGGATTAAAGGCATGCACGACTACCACCCAGCATTAGTTTATAGCACTTTTCATGACATAAACAATCCCTGAGCTTCTAAAGGAACACTGTAATTTTTCAGAAGAATAAATATTAGACATGAATATGATTGGGGACTGGACAGATGGCTCAGTGGTTAAGAGCACTGCATACTCTTCCAGAGGTCATGAGTTTTATTTTCCAGAACCCAAAAAGTAGCTATCAACCATCTAGAGTGGAATTTCTTGCCTTCTTCTGGCATAAAGTCACATGTGCAATAAAACCCTCACATACATAAAATATGGTGAATATTTTTTAAAAAAAGAAAAGAAATGAGTATGTTGTCAGAACACATACGTCCTCCTTTTTTCTTCTTGTTTCTAGGGTGAGAGTCAGACTCTTGTGTGGGAGCATTTAGCTTACTGGAGTATTCACATATTAAAACTTCAATGGCACCTTTAATCATCTTGTCTCTTCTCTTTGTTTCGTCATCTAAGGATTCTTCATCATCATTAGTTACAGTCTCTGGCCTGGCATTCTTAAAAATCCAAGACAAATTAGGAGAGAAAAAAACATTATTCCAAGGAATATGAATAGGCCAAAAAGGGAAAAATACTAGGTAGTTATAGCTACATATTTGGAAACCCGCAGGACAACTTGGGATATTGGTTCTCTTCTTCCATCCATCACATGGATCTCAGGAATCAAACTTGGGTACTCAGGCCTAGCAGCAAATTTCCTTACCTAATAAGTGACTTAAACAGCCCAGCTTCTACAATTTCAATTGTTCAGCATAAACATGTACATGGCCAGAAATGAGATGCACTCCCATAATCCCAGTACCCAGGATGCAAAAGCCAGTGGATCTCTGTCAGTTCAAAACCAGACTTTTCTGTATATAGGTTCAGAACCAGAGCTACAGAGTGAAATCATGTCTCCACATGCTCTATATGATATATACACTTCCTTCCCTCTGGGTCACACATCCAACATCATTAAAAACAAAACCTAGTAAAGGAAGGTGGAGCACATATTTAATCCCAGCACTAAGGAGGCAGAGGGAGGTGGTAGTGAATGTCTGAGTTCAGGGCCAGCGTAGTCTACAGAGTTCCAAGACAGCCAGGGCTACACAAAGAAAACTTGCCTCAAAAACAACTGAACAAAGAAACAATCAAAACCACACATATGACTTGTTTAATATTTCTCAATATAAGACAGTAATCATTTAAGAGTAAAATTCTTATTGGCCAAAAATGGTTGGTGCCTATATACACAGCACTGGGGAGACAGGATGTGGGGTTTGTGGGCAGTACGGATTACATGAGACGTCATCTTCTTAAATGCCTCAAAAAATAAAATGACTCTGCAAAGGTTACAAATGAAAGATGAAGAATTTAATCTCCACTCAAAATCTCCCCGCACTCAGGAGGCAGAGGCAGACAGATCTCTGTGAGTTTGAGGCCAGTCTGGTCTACATAGCGAGTTCCAGGACAGCCTCCAAAACAATGCAGAGAAACCCTGTCTTGAAAAACAAAAAACGTAAAAAGGATACCAAGTACTCACACAAGAGCAGATGTAACACAGCAACCTCTAGTAATCCAGGAACCCAGAGGCAAACATGGGGAATCCCTGGCCAAGCTGGCACTCTATACTAACTAGAATCTACAAACTCCAAGTTCAGCAACAGACTCTAAATAAAGTAGAACAAAGTTAAGACCTAAGAAACAAATCAAACATGCCTAGATATACACAACAAAAAAGAGCAGCTAAAGCTGGGCAGTGGGAGTACATGGCTTTAATGCCAGCAATTGGAAGGCAGAGGCAGGCATATCTCTATGAATTCGAGGCAAGCCTGATCTGCAAAATGAAATCCAGTATAGCCAGAACTACACCCAGATAAACCCTGTATCAAAATAGAGGCTTGTCATTGCAAGGGAATCAGTTCAATTCCCACCACACCGATTAGCAGCTAATAATCATCTACAACAGCAGGTTCAGGGAATCTGACACTCTCTCCTGGTGTCTGCAAAACTGAAATCAGAAGGTGCATACATATAGGCACATATTCACATACACAAAGCAAAAATAAATGATCTCGATTGACAGTGTTGACCTACACCTTTGATCCCATTACTCAGGAGGCAGAGCCAAGTGGATCTTTTGTGAGTTCACGGCCATCCTGGTCTATAGAGTGAATCCCAGGACAGGCTCCAAAAGTACACAGTGAAACCCTGACTCAAAATACAAAAACAAACTAATAAATACATAAATCTCAATAAATAAATGATAAGTCATATGTTTTTCTTTTGTTCCTGAGCTCTAATCAATCAAACTGGACAAGACAGCCTTCCTTTCGTACTAAAAGGGCCTTAATCTTTCAAGAACTACTGGCAGAATTAGAGACAGCACAGCAATTAATAACACAACACACTTGTAACAGAAGACAGATTCCAAGGACTCTTGTCATGCAGCTGGAGTGCAGCTATAACACCTTCTCCAAGGGATCTTTTCCAGCGTTGGTGGGCACTGAACTCACATGCAGAAAGTCATACACAAATGTACAGGAAGTTATAAAACTTGTATTAAGAAGAAACTACAAGATTTGTTCAGTTTAACGTATTAAATTTTCCTCTTCTACCTCATTTTTGTTTCAACTTTTGACCTTTCAATCCCAAATCTCAGCCAAAACTTTCTAAATTAGCTTTTAACATGTTCTAATAGGAAAATTAAAGTAAAACAAGCTAAGTTACTTATGCAAGCAGGTTAAGTGGTAGCAACGAATGAAGAAAATATGTATACCTTGAAATTTTCCAGAAGCACCTTGTACTCTTTTCCAGTTCAACACCAAGCAACATTTCTTAAAAAGAAAAATAAGAGTTTACCACTTAACAAGAAGAAATAGTTTTCAAGACAAGTAAGATGACAATTAAATGTTACTGCTCACACCTGTGATCTAGGAGGCTAAGGTAGAACAAACAAGTTTAATGGCAGAATGTGTCACAATGTGAGACCCAGTTTCAAAATACCACCACCAGCTCAAAAAAAGCTTAGCAAGATCATGCCAGCAAGTAAGCTTGTTAAAATAAATTACTAAGTTTCCCATAAACATGATAATAAAACAAATTGCTTAAACAAAAAACATAAAGCCTTAACCAGGTAGTGGTGTCACACTCTTATCCTATCACTCAGGAGGCAGAGTTTGAGATCAGCCTGATCTACAGAATGAGTTCCAGGATAGCCAGGACTATCTGGAAACACCAAAAAAGAGCCAGGCAATCGTAGAACATGCCTTTAATCCAAGCACTGGGGAGGAAGAGGCAAGGAAGATCTCTGAATTTAAGGCCAGCCTGGTCTATAGACCAGGTCGACAGAGTGAGTTCCAGGACTGGCTTCATAGCTACTGAGAAATGCTGTCTTGAAATAGCAAAACAGAAAAACCCATGAAGCCTTAAGATAAAAGGAAAAGAAGCTGTACTGACACCTAACAGAAGAAAACATGAGGGGGAGTATATTCTTTCTCATTTATTCTATGAATTGTTTTAATAATAGGATATAGGATTGTGTATGACTGATCATGGTCCCTTTGAACAATGTATTGCTTCCCTTGGACTGAATCTCTGCCCCCAATCCTCATTAATAAATCTTATTTCCTATTCCTAGTACCTCAAAAACAAAATAAGAATTGTCACTCACAGGACAGGGTGGTCTACACAGTCAAAATAGATACATAATATAAATAAAAGACAGGCAAAAATGGCATACACCTTTAATCTCAGCCTTTTGCAAGTAGAGCCAGGTGTGTATCTGAGTTCGAGGCCAGCTTGGTTAACTCTGTCTTGAAACTTAAAATATAATTTTAAATAAAAATCATAACGATATCTAAACATTGTTTCTAGTCTGCATAAGCTTAGGAATCAACACCTGTTAAATATCTTCTAATGAGCCGTGCATTGGTGGCCCATGCCTTTAAACCCAGCACTCAGGAGGCAGAGGCAGGTGGATCTCTGTTAGTTCAAGGCCAGCCCGGTATACAGAGCAAGTTCCAGGACAGCCTCCAAAATAATACAGAGAAATCCTTTCTTAAAAAACAACAAAAAAATTTCTAATGATCAAGATATGCTGTATGAAAGCACTTTAAAAAAACTTTTAACCTGTTTACTAAGTACTTACAAAATCACAACATATTAACCCACACATTATTAATGAGAAAACAACACTCTTATTATGGTGAGTTTTGATCACTTTAAGTAACTCACCATCACCAAAACTAGGAATAAAGATAACATGAAACACTTGTGTAAAAAAATATGTGATTTGAAACTGAAACAATATTAAGAAATCTCAAGCTCTGAGAAATTCTTTATAAACGATCTAGACTTGTGACAGGGAACCAAGTAGAATAAATAAATGAATAAAATGAAACCAGAGAACTGGTTCTGTATTATACTATCTAAAGCAGGAACATGATTAAATAAGACATGAACTACAAATGCTACAATTGCATGCCACCAAACATGGCAACAATAAAGGCTCTTTTCCCCAATGTTATTTTAATAACTCTGTAATGAAGTTATGATTATTGTGAGTCACTTTCTTAGACTTTTGGGGAAATGTATAGAATATATTTTTAATTAAAACTGAATATTTAAATCTAATTAACTTGTAAGCCAATGATACATATCAGTGCCTAAATTCTTGCTTTATTTAACTTAAACAGGGAACTGGGCAAAGCATTATGAAAACCAAAGAAGAATTTTTCCTGCATCAAAGAGGAACTGGGTTTCTTTTACACAACGAAAAGCTGAGACATGTGCCCAGGATATTGAGGAATCAGATATTGCCTCTGTTCACTGACAAGCCTACTATCTAGAGAGGAAAACAAGTCATTTTTACATTGGTTACATGTTAAAATAAAACTGTTAGCCATCCTGGATTAACAAATCATTTAAGCTAATTTCACCTGTTTCTTGTAACCCTTACAAACGTGTTTGTTGGAACACTTAAAACTAATATTTGTGGTTCACGTCTTTCAACGGTACAATTCGACTACAAATTATCATTCCAAGTCGCTGACCACGCTTTCCCTTCCCTGACTTCTCAGCATCTGTGACAGTGCACTATGTGACTCTACACTCATCCTCAGCTGCCTCCTTGCCATCTTCCACCGGGTTCTTTGTGAGTTCCTAAAGCATCCACCCAGTTCGCTACTCCAGCATTTGCTTAAGTGACCCAGGTTTACCCTTCACAACTCTGACCTCAGGCCATCTTCACCCACTGACACTTCAAACCACTTACTAACTTCCTTATTTCTCTCTCATTCTCCAAACCTGAACTCAGTCTTACACTGTAGCTGAACTTCTCGCCTGTCCTGCTCATGTTTCTTCTACACTTCTGATACTTTAGCTCTCATCTCCCCTAATAATGTGAAAGTTACCTCAATTCTCCTGTGCACTCCAGCCTCACTACCAGACCTATGTGCCTGAAATAAAACTCTGTCCATGGCAGTGCCCCGTTTTACAGGGAAGAAAAAGTAAACACTAAATCTGCCTACAAGCGTCGGGCACACACAAGCATCATGAAAATTCTGATGGTGGAACTAGTGCCCTACGAATTTGCCTGGCCATGGAGACACAGAGAAGTTAGCCCCAAGAGCCACACACTTTTTGGACTAGACACTCTGGGAAGCAGATGCAGAATTTCACCAGTTGCTCAAGCAGACTCAGCCTATGGCGCTTCTTCTATCTCCTGCCCCATCCACTTCTGTATGGACGGCCACCACCGATGGCAGCCACCTGCTCCAGTCTGCCCGGGAAATCCAACAATTCTGGACCAAAACTCGAAGGGGTCACATTCAGCCTGGCCGTGCCATAAGAGCCCTGAGAAACTGGTGGCCTCCCATTTCCTATGCGGGGTTCCTCTCTCTCTGCCTGGTTGGACCCCACCCTCATCCTAGAGGATGCCCGCTGTGAGGCCCACAGACTCAGGCACTGGCCCTAGGCCAGCATCAGGAACTCTGCTGGTAGGGCCACCATCAGCCCTGCACATTCCTGGCACGCACCTTCTCTCTCTAAGCCCGGGCAGTCTACATGAATCCCAGTTTTCTGCCTCAGCTGCCACTGTTGTTTCCCACCAGAACTCGCAGCCCACAGAGCAGGTCGTCCCAGGCCCCACTTTAGAGGCCTCATCAGTGCCATAATTTCCGGCCTCTGTGACGTTGGCCACTAGCCAGGTAGAGGACTGAGCACCAGGGATGGCACCAATTGGCAAGCTAAGCAAAAGTGGAGAGACCACCTCGAATGCCCATTCCTGATAGTGAACTCGAATGCCCATTCCTGATAATGAACTTGATGTCTATAACCATCCTGGAGCCTTCATCCAGTGACTGATGGAAGCAGAGGCAAACACCCACAGTTAAACACTGAACTGAACCCATGGAACCCAGTGACAGAGAGAGAGGAGCGATGAGCAAATTGGCAAAGAATGGGCTGGCAAAACAGAGACGGCTGACCAGAACAGGGGAGAGCTCTTGGACACGAGACCAACAGCTGGAGGCCAGCGATTGACTGATCCAGACCCCCTGAGTGTGAATGTGGAGAGTCAGTGAGGAGGCTTGGGCAACCTATGGGGTCCTGGGCAGTGGATCAGTGTTTATCCCTGGCACACAAATGGACGTTGTGTGTCCATATCACAAAGAGGGATGCCCTCTCAGCCTGGACATTAGGGGAGTTCCTGGACCCTACCCTGAGTGAAATGACAGACTCTAGATATCCCCTATATGGAAGGAAATGGCAATAGGGTGGGAGGCTGGGGGGGTACGGTGAGGGGGTGTGTTAGGAGGGAAGGGAGAGGGAACTGGGATTGACATGAAAAGCAAGCAATTTAAAATTTAAATAATAAAAGAAAAATGGGAACTTCAGCTTCGATGGCTGTATTGATAGAACAGTTATTAGAATTAAGGTACCAGCATTAAGCAGAAGACAGGTAAGATTCTATTTAAACTTTGGGAAAACAAGTACATGATTTCTACACTCCAGAAGACTTAATATTTATGATTGGGAACAAGTTAAATATGACCCCCAAAAGGCTATTCAGAATGAAAGACCAGAATGTTTTCCTATTGCTGCCTTTTCCCGTTCGACATTGTCCTATGCAGTGCTAGTGCTAAGATGAATAAACAAAAGTCTGAACTTGAAAAAATATTTTAAAATTCCAAGGACGAACAGTTAATAAATTACTGCCCATGGTTAACTTTAAACTGAACTACTAGTGCTTAGTTACCATTGTGGCATGCTACATTTCAAGGAATAGATATGCCTGTAGCTCCTGAGTGTAGCTCAGAACCTCTCAGAAGCAGAGATAATGAGATGCACACAGAACTATTTACCACTCAAAAAGTTATTACCACTCAAAAAATTCTGTTCCCACATGTCAGAAAATTGGACAGGACTGTGTCATTTTTAGCTTGGGCTACAGTGACTAGTCCTCCACCCATATGGCCTAATCCAAACACTTGGAATAAGAGTTACCCATGTGGGTAGAACAATGGCCCTATGTAAAATAAAACTGGATGCTGCTCATCAGCTCTTTCGAGAGCAATTGGAGCCTGGACATATTGAACTTTCCACCTCCAATTTGAAAGTACCTGTTTTGTTATAAAAATAATAAAGAAAATATCTGTTACAGCATTTGCCAGAGTTAATTAAAACTCCGATGGTCATGGATGCTGCTAAACCAAGAATGCCCACTCCAGTAGGAATCTTTGTAAAAGGACCTGATGTTAATTTTGCCACTTTCAACTCCTATCAAATTGCCTAGTTAAAACAGAATACTGATGATTAGAAATGGAAAGATGGGGAAAACCATGAAGGTTTTTTCAAACTTTTGTTTTAATTCCAAGATTGGCTAGAACTGTACTGTCACAAGAAATTTCAATTAAAGAAGTTTTATTTCAAAACCGAATCATGACTTGTGGAAAGAGGATGACTAAAAGATTTATGTATGTTATGTATGTGTCATGTGGCCACACAGGTATGTGTAAAGATACAAGACCTGGACCTTATTGCTGCATATTTTGATCCTATATGAGATGACACATCGACATGCAATATTAACATCCTTGGTTGCATCCTCGAATTATGTCTTTATCTCTCTCACACCCACAAGCACACACACATACAGAAGCACAAAATATGCTAAGTATTTTTCTATGAGTTTGTGCATTTGAGTAACTGTTCCCTGCTAGACATTGCAATCAGTGATATTTGGTTGGGCATGAGGAGTTTCCGGTCTCAGAGTTTCAGGTGTTTCTTGTTATGAGCATTGGGTTCCCCACTTTGAGCAATACTGTTTTGCTAATATGCACAATTTAGTGACATGCATGTATCCCCTCGGTTAGTTTATAAATATGTCATTGGTTCCATTCTCAAAAATGTTGAGTACCAGCCACAAAAGGCTATCTGAAAACATAATATAAATAGAAATAAAGAACTGGGATGGTTGATGAAGAAATCTGTTGAAATATTGGATGACTTGACCATGTGATTTCTCATATCTGGTCTCCCAGAGTTGGCAGCTAGAAATCTGGAAGTCTTGTTGTTTGAGAGACAAAACTTGATTTCCTGTAATGGGAATTATCCTCTCTTACCACCTAGCATGCCAGAGCCCTGGAGACAATTATTGGCCTCAGAATATGAAAGCCTTAGGTTTAAGTCAGCGATGATCTTCCATGTTGAATGCAACCATTCATAAACAATTTGCATACTTCCTTGAGGGAGTTCACCAGGACTTGTCTAACTGGAGACTTATTGTTCTTTTGAACAGTGTGAAGAAGCAGTCTTATGATATTAGTGTGTCTGCCAAGAGGGTCTAGCCCAAGTATAGGAATTTGCATGTCAACAAGACATTATAATGTACTGGTTCTCAAACTTCATAATATTTAAGCAAATTAGTGATAAAGTCACTCCAGGAGAACTTGACAAAAATAAAGCAGTCATCTGGAAGAAACCATTTCTCTGTACATTCTGAGATTTGCTGTGGTAAAACAGCAACATCACCTATCTCTCTCAATTCCTAGCCTTGCACATATATGTTCTCCTTCAGAGGCAAGTGGCTTTTGTGCAGGCTCTTCCAATTCTGGCTAGTCTTAAGCCTCCTCTAAAACTGCTTAGCTGGAGCACTAGTAGACACTGCTAACCACACCTGACATCTTTCCCTACATTCCACAAGGGATTAGGATAGAATGCATATGGACCTGGATTGCTTTTTCTTATTTTTTAAAATCAGCTTGAAGTTGAACTGATTACAGAACAGTGTGCTGGCAAGATTTCTCCAATTGTCTAGACATATTAATTTATCTAAAAATTAACATTGGAGCAAGTTTTGAGCTCAGGTGAGATATAGCATGGCTGGGATAGATACCATGTGGAAGTGAGTAAACTGGCAAACTGAAAGTAGAACCTCTATGGGAGCTTAGAATAAACTGTATCTTGGACTCTTATTAATCATCCAGAACACAACCAGCCTGATTTCAACTCTTCAATGGCTAAATGCTCTTAGAAACCGAAAAAATACTTTCACAGGAAGCAAATGCATACCGCAGAGAGGATGGAATCTACAGAGTAAATCATGAATATGGAAGTTACTAAAGGATTTCCAACCAATTAGAAATCTCTGGTTTGTAAGAAGGAGTTGTTCAAGGTTTTGCTTTGTGTCCCAAGCAAGATTCCTGGATAGAGAAACCTAATTTCTGCTGAGTTTTGAGGAAGGCAGGTTAGCAGGAAGGCATGTAAGTTCAAAATTACATCAGCAGCCCCTTCCCTGAAATTCTATTGAGTCCTGGAGAAGATGGAATCCAGCAATGGTACCTGTGTTGTAGCAACACGAACAACCTTTGGTGAGTCCTTCGTGTCCTTAAGTTTCAATAATGAGCATGTTGGAAGTCTAGGGAATTTCCTTAGGAGAGAATGTGCAGATTGGAGACATACTAGAGAAGCAGAAGGCTGACATTCATTCTCAATTTAAACTTTCAAAGAAGAAAAGGTTCTAAGCTACAGTTCTCTGACCTCATAGCATTGACAATGAGCAAATTGTATGCTTTCCAAACCATTTTCTGACATGTATTTGCTCGAAGAACACAAATTCCTGCTCCTTAAAGGGAACATTTAAAAATAGTTAAAGGGAAAGAAGAGAGAAATAAGGGGGAAGAAATAAAGGAATAGCCCAAAGAAGGAAAATAACAAACACAAACAAGATATAATCATACATGAAAATGAGTAGGAGGGAAGAGTAGAGGTCAATAACCAAAGAAAGTCAAATACAGGAGGGATGCAAATAAATAAAATACAAATTATAAGAAATGCATATGAATACATATACAAATATAGAAATTCATAATTTATAAATAAAATAATAATGTATATCAAATGTGATTATACATTCATTTTATTATAATATATATTATATATATGCATCATACATATAATATATATAAGCTTAAGTAACAGAAGTTAATGAGAAATAAGCTACTAATATGTTAGTAAAAGAATAAATTTGGTTTTGTAGACACATGAGGGACAATATCTTGTATTATTTTAATATAAAATAGAGTTTTATTATTGTTTGAAGGCTTTCACATATTAAAAACACAGATAAACAAAACTCATTTTTCTCAATTTAACAGTGTGCTCTCAATGCCAAGGATGGAGGCCAGAATAACCAATGCTCAATATGAAACCAATTAAATTCTAATTTTCCATGTAATGCTCACACTCTGTATCAAAGCTCTTAAGAGACTTCACATAGAATAAGTTCAGCAGCTGTCACATTAGGGGAAATTACAAACATAATATTTGTCAAAAAACATTTCTGAACATATGTAAGAAGGAAAACTTACACAGTGAGGTTAAGTTTGAGTCCTTAAGATTCTTAGTCAAGAATTTTGCTTCTTATCTGAAAGGACACCAATCAACAAAATTCATTGAGAAACTTCAACACAGACTATAGACTGTGAGATTAGGCACACATGCCATGGCCAACAGTCCCAATTTCTTGGTCAATATCCAAGTCTTTGGCCATGGATGATTGTGAGACTCACTTCCAATGTATGCTGATATTAGCAGTTGTACCAAAGCACATGCTTTGGAATACTAAAATACACAAATTTAACATGGCTTCCCACCTGCTACCTCCTCCTTTGGCCAATGATGAACTTAAAGCTTCTTGAGTCTCCTTTGGGCCCAACATTTCCAGAAAATCATGACAAACGGCCTATGCCCTCTGATGGTTGGTTAAAATTCTGAGGCTTCCTGTGTTTCCTGGCATCTAGAAGTGTGATCAAGACATGCTACAGATAAATGAGCTAATATTTTTGGACCGATTTCCCAAGCTTAAATTCTCACCAATCTTGGGATGTTATGACAGACTCCAAAATTCCCTCATGGAAAGCCTTACACGCTCTGTGGAGCGGAGGGGGAATAAAGGGGAGTGGGGGTTTGGGAAGGTGGGGGCCCAGGAAGGAGGGTAGGGAGATGGAAATGGGAGAAATATGTAAAAAGTTAAATAAAAGTTATTATAAAATAATTCAGAGGTTTATTGAGCAAGTAGGGTATAAAGGTTCAAAAATAAAAATAAATCAAGCTTTTAAATTTAACTTTGTTATATAAAACAAAAGTCATTGATACATGGACAATTAAAACTCTTCCTAATCCACAGGTTTTAAAAGGCATTACAACTCAGCATGAAATCATCTGCTTCTACTTATTTTCACACTGAGACCTGACACAGCATTTTGCAACTAGATGCTACACATACACTAACAAAACCAGAAGTCCAAACTAGAAACTAGTTTGAAAGTTTCCCAACATATTGTGTTGATAATGGCCATGTTTTTTGTTTGCAGAATCAATGTCTGACATGTACCTCATCCATGAACTCAAACTTCAGTCCTACTAATGAGGGAAAATAACAAATGAAGAGAGAAATTAAGGAAGAAACAAAGAGAGAAAGAATGAAACAAATAAATAACAAAGTAAGTGTGAAATAAGAAACAATGAAAATCAAGTTGCACACTATAGAGTCTGTAGATACTTCATGACCTGCATAATAGTATGGACTTTACACGTATGCAGAGTCAGGGAATTTGACCCACCTGCATTTATTGCCTGCCTCCTGGTCCACATTTGAGTGAGTCTCTGAACCTCAATCTGGGCATAGACTGTGGCAGTTGTTTTTGATGTGTTAAATCCCTCTGAGTTATATTGGTTGTCAAATATTCTAGGCTTTTCTCTGGGGTGTAAACCTCCTCTTTTGGGTCTTGGTTGCTGATAGTGGTCCATTTTCTGAGAAACCATGATCAGAAGGCCAAAGCCAAGTTGAGGCCTGTAGGCCTCTCTCCACTGGTCAAGGCAGGTAGTTTCTAAGATAGTTGAGCAGAGTTAACTGTCTTATGTTATTTACCTCAGAAAAAAGAGCCTTGAAGGATGTTCCCCATTGCAACTGGCAGCAGGAAGAGGATAAGCGATTGTGATTGTAGGAATCTTTACTTCCAAATATATGTGCACACTTCCAGCAGGCCACGCAAAGAACTGGAGTGACAGTTGACTTCAAGAAGTGGTCACAGTTCCAGAGATGGGTTCCCAATCAGTGTTTTCTGCTGGCAAGGGAATTTCTCCAGTAGAGCCTGATCTCCAATGACAACTGGCTTCAGGAAGAGGTTTACTGATAATGTCTGTAAGAGGCTTTTCTTCCCAAGACCTGTGCACACGTCTGGCAGTCCAAGCGCATATCTGTAATGGCAGTTGACTTCAGGAAGTGATCAGAGTTCCTAAGTTATGCTTGCGATCAATGTTCTCTGCTGGCATTCCAGAGGTGTGCTCATCATCAGCGTTCTTTGTTGGAATTCCAGAAGTGTGCTCGTGATCATTGTTCTCTGCTGGCGTTCGAAAGTTGCTCTCGCCATCAGTGTTCTCTGCTTGTATGGGCAGTTCGTCAGCATAGACTAGAGGCATCATAGACAAACAAGCTCTGGGAATGAAGACAAATATTTTGGACTCTCTTCATCAGAGTGAACACACTAGCTAATCTGGTGAACATTGCTAGAGGCCATGAAAAGTTGCTTAGGTAAAGAATCAAATGGGAGAACGCAAAGCAGCTGCTTGTCATGAATCCCAACAGATAACAGGAAGACGCAGTTGAACCTGTGAGTGTGAGGCCACACCGACCTGCAAATAGAGTACTAGGTAAGTCAAGAATTCATAGAAAATCTCTGCTGAAAAGCTAAGTTAACAATAATAAAAATTGTTATTATAATAGCTATGACAGCAAAACAAAAGTATTGTAATTCTTCAAAAATGGTAATACTTCTTCCTTTTTATATAAAATGATAAAATGAAATATTCTCCCTACACATGTCAGAAATACTCAATACATTCTTTTACTATCATATTAATTGCTTAATTCTCATTACCTTCTGTAACATAACATATATATATACATATACATATATTAAAATGAATATATACTCAATTTGATATATATTATTTTTTATAAATAATGAATTTCTATATTTATGTATGCATTTATAAGTATTCCTTAATAAATAATTAGTACTTTCTTTATAAGTCAATAATATGGTAGTAAAACAATATATTTGGTTTTGTAGACACATGGTGAGAATATTTAGTATTATTTTTAAAGAAAAAGGAAGGAATATTAATATTCTTTGAAGAAATTCACATAATAAAAAGAAGTACAAGATTCATTTTTTTCAAAATAACAGTTTACACTCAACTCCAAGGGAAGAGGCCAGAATAACCAAGGCTCAATATGACACCAAATAAATTCAAGTTTCCCATGTTGTGCTGACATTCTGTATCAAATCTCTTGTGGCTTCACAGAAACTAAGTTCAGCAGTTGTCAAATTATGAAAAGACACCTACCCTACAACAACCTCAGTCTAACCTAAGAATTGTCAGAAAACATTTCTGAACACAGATATGAAGGAAATGGTGGATAAGTTTGAGTCTTTAAGTTGCTTAGTCAAGAGTTTTACTTATGGGAAAGAACATCAACCAACAAAATTCATTGCAAAACTTCTGCACAGACTATGTTCAATGAGATTGACTACTCATGCCATGGTTAAATAGTTCCAGTTGCTTGGCCAAGTCTGATTGGGAGACTCACCTCAATGTATGCTGACATTAAAGGTTGTACAATGGCACATGCCTCGGGAAATGAAAACACACAACTATAGCATTGCCTCTCACCTACTACCTCTTTCTTTGGCCCATGGTACACTGCCAGCTTCCTGAGCCTCCCTTTGGTCCAGGGTTGTCAGGCAACAATTATGATTCAACAGTTGGTCTTACCTTTTGTCACAAAAGACTGACCAACCTGTTCCCTCTGGAGGCTAGTCAATGATGTATATCTTCCTGTATTTGAGGGTGCCTGGCAGTGCGATCAGGACCTGTCACTGATGCATGAGCTGAAATTTTGGAACCTGTTCCCCAAGCTTCAATTCCCCCTAAGTTTTGATGCAGGGGGAAGTACTTGTTCCTAAACTCAACATGATATTTCAGGATTTCTTAACACCCAAGACAGGTCTCACCTTTTCCGTAAGGAGGAAGAGTTGATGAGAAGAAGCTGGAGTTGGGGAGATAGACTGGGAAGGAAGGAGGTAGGACAAACTGTGAATTGAATATAAATAAATAAAAAATGCTAAAGAATTTATAAATGTGTTGAGATTATATATTTATATCTTTCCTAATTGCTTCAGCACCTTTTTTGACTTCTTTTGGGCTAACACTTCTACTATATTTGTTCCTTCTTAATTAATAACAATGTCTAAAATATACATGGCATCTTGCATCTACTATGTCCTCATAATCATGAAAATTTGGCTTCCTCTAGAGAGTACAGAGTATGATTTCTCCCTTGTCATTTTATGAAATCTGTATATAGCCAAAACCTCCTTACATTATAAGTAGTTACTATGCTACTGAGTATTCCAACTGTGGTCACCATAGTTTTCCAAATTTAAGAAAAAATGTCTGACATGTGTTTCATCCATGAACTCAATGATCAGTCCTCATAAAGAGGGACAATAACAAAAGAAACAAAAAGAAAGAAACAAAGGAAGGAAAGAGAAGGAAGAAGAGAAATAAGAAATCATGAGAATCAAACTACACTGAATATAATAAATTTGAAAATGAGTAGAGAGAATATTAGAAGATGAATGTGAATGACTGGAAGTGTGGAGATGGCAGGGAGGTAGGAATGAAGAAGCAAATAAGATCAATTGTGGGAGGGACACACAAATGCAAATGTAATATTTAATTAGGAAATGTTACAAATAGATACATATAAATATATATTAAGAATAAAAGTTCCTAGATAAACTAATGTATATATATATGGTATATGTACATATATTATTTTACATATATGAAATATATATTAGTTTAAGTTTCAAAAATATTTTGGAAAATGCATGAATGTACTAAAATGTATATACTTGTTTTGTAGACACATGTGGTAAGGATATTACTGTATTCTTATTTAATATGGAAATGTAAGTAATGCTAATGCTCATTGAAGGATCTTGGGATTTTCTTTGGAAAACTATTCGCCTACAGTCAGAATTAATAGTTCTTGTGCAACTTTTTGAAGTAGTGAACCTCCTGGTGTTTCATACACTCATTATGGCATATCTATTATCAGACATTCACCTATACAAAAATATAGACTAAAAGAATGATATGAAGACAGAATCCAATCTTCTGGTGCATACAAGAAACCCACTTTAACTTCAATAACAGACATTTTCTCAGAGTAAAAGGTTGGGAAATATTTCCAGTCATGTAGACATAAGAAACAAGTTGGTGTAATTATCATTGTATCTATTAAAGTTAGACTTCAAAATATTCAATCAAAAGTGATGAACAACATCATTTCATGTTCAACAGATGAACAAAATATTAAGAAGCAGTTTGACTTCTGAACATCGATGCCCTAAAACAAAGGCACAAAAATTTGTAAAAGAAATATTACTGAAATTTAAGTCACACATAAAACCACACACACCAATAATGAAAAATTTCAAATCCCACTCTAAACAAAGGGCAGAATTAACAGACTGAACGTTAACAGAGAAATAAATGAATTAACAGAAGTTATGTCTTAGTGGCTTTAACAATTACTTTTAGAACATTCTATCTAAACACAAAAGCACAACATGGAACCTTGGCTAAAATTATCCACATAAATACCAACAAAGCAAACATTATAGCATACAAAAAATTGGAATAACCCATATATGTTATCAGATCATGATGGTGTAGAATTAGATTTAAGAACAACACAATTTACAGAAAGTCAACAAACCCTTGGAAGTTGAACAATGCACAATTGCATCACACATGGGTCAAGGAAGGAATAAAGAAAAACATTAAGAATTCCTAGAATTCATTGAAAATGAATGAACAGCATACTCAAATTTATGGGGCTCTTTAAAGACAGCACTAAGAGGAAAGCACCTAGCGCTAAGTGCCTACATAACTAATCTAGAGATCTCCTACATGAGTGACATAAAATGATACCTGAAATCTCTAGAATAACAAGAAAGAAACATACACAGGAGAATTAGATGACAGAAAACAATCAAAAGGGAGGTTAAACATTAAAATGGAAACAATACAAAACATAACAAAATAGTAAAACTCTTATTCTATCTAACAAGAAGTGAGAGAGAGAATATGCAAACTAACCACTTCAGAAATAAAAGGGAGACACAGAAAACCAGAGAATATTCAGGTCATTACTGAAAAAACCTGCACTCCAAAAAATTGGAAAGCTTAAAATTAATGAACAATTTTCTGGATAACTATCATATAGCAAAATTAAATGAAGCCCAGATAAACAATTTACATAGATTTATAAAGCATAATCAAATAGAAGCAGCCATCAAAAGACTACTATGCTAAAACAGGCCAGGTCCAGTTGGTTTCAGTATAGAATTCCATCTGAAATTCAAAGACGAATTAACACCAATGCTTCCCAAATTGTTCAATGCAATAGAAACAGAAGGTTAAGTGCCAAACTCCTTTTACAGGGATACAAACACCTTGGCACAAAAACCACACAATGACACAACAAGGAAAGAAAATTAATTACATTATTGGTGCTTTGGTGACTAGATTCTTGAGTTCTTTGTATATTTTGTCAATTAGGCCTCTATCAGATTTGAATTGGTGAAGATCTTTTCATATTCTGTGGGCTGCTGTTTTGTATTGTTGACTGTGTCATTTGCCTTACAGAAGCTTACTAGTTTCAGGAGGTACTATTTAGTAATTGTCAATCTCGGTCTGTGCTACTGTTGTTATGTTCAGGAAGTGGTTTCCTGCACTAATTCTTTCAAGGGTACCTCCTACTTTCTCTTCTAAGATGTTAAGTATGAATGGATTTATGTTGAGGTCTTGACCCATTTGGACTTATGTTTTGTGCACGTCAATAGAAATGGACCTATCTGCAATCTTCATCCAGTTATGCTAACACCATTTGTTGAAGATGCATTTTTTCCATTGCATGATTTTAGATTCTTTGTCAAAGTTCAGGTGTTCATACTTGTATGGGATAATGTTGGCATGTTCAATTTGATTCCATTGGTCTATCTATTTTTGTGCCAATACGAAGCTGCTTTCAGGACTAATGTTCTGTAATAGAGATTGAAGTCATGAGTGGTGATGCCACTGGATGTTGCCTTGTTGAACAGGGTTAATTTGGCTATTCTGGGTCCTTTGTTTTTCCACCTAAAGTTGATTATTGTTCTTTCAAGGTCTGTGAAGAATTTTGCTGGTATTTTAATGGGGACTGTCTTAAATTCGTAAATTGCTTTCTGTAAGATTGCCATTTTTCCTATGTTGATGCTACCTATCCAAGAGCATGGGAGATCTTGAACCAACTCTGCATGCCTGGGAAGAAGCCTACTTGATGATGGTTCATGTGTTTTCTGGAGTGTTCTTAGGTCTGATTTGCTAATATTTTATGGAGTATTTTTGCCTCAATGTTCATGAGAGATATTGGATTGAAGTTCTCTTTCTAAGTTTTGTCTGTTTGTGGATTGGGTGTCAAGGTTTTTGAAGCCTTTTTGAAAGAGATTGGCAAGACCCTTCTGCTTATATTGCAGGGAATATTTTGAGTAGAATTGGTGTAAGCTGTTCTTTGAATTTCTTGTAGAATTCTGCATTGAGGCCATCGGGACCTGGGCATGTTTTAGTTGGGAGACTCTTGATGACTGCTTCTATTTCCATAGGGGTAATATGTCTATGTAAATTGCATATCTGTTCTTGATTTAATTTTGGCAAGTGATAGCTATCAAGAAAATTGTCCATTTCCTTTAGATTTTCAAATATGTAGAGTACAGGTTTTCAAAGTATTACCTGATTATTCTCTGGAATTCCTCAGTGTCCATTGTTATGTCCTCATCTTCATTTCTGATTTTGTTAGTTTGCATGTTCACACTCTGTCATTGGGTTAGTCTGAATAAAGGTTTGTCTATCTTGTTGATTTTCTCAAGGAAACAATTTTCATTACACTGATTTTTATATTGTTTTCTTAGTCTGTGCTTTATTAATTTCAGCCTGCAATTTGATTATTTCCTGGTTTCTACTCCTCCTGGGTGAATTTGATTCTTTGTGTTCTAGAGCTTTCAGCTGTGCTGTTAATTCTCTTGTAAAACTATTATCCAGTTTCTTCATGTGGGCACTTGGTGCAATGAAATTCCCCTGTAGCACTCCTTTAAAAGTGTACCATAGGTTTGGGTATCTTGTGTCTTCATTCTCATTGAATTCTAGGAAGTCCTTAATTTCTTTTTTATTTCTTCGTTGACCCAGTAATGGCGTAATTGTGCAATATACAACTTCCATGATTCTGTAAGTTTCCTGCAATTAGAATTGCTGTTGAATTTTTTAATTTATTTTTAAGTTTAAATTTAGACTAGAAACAAGGTTGCTTCACAAGTCAGTTCCAGGTCCCTCTCTGTTTCCTTACCCTCCTCCGTGCCCTCCCCCAAACCCCCCCAATATCCCCTCATTTCGCAGGGAGGGTGAGGCCCTCCATGGGGTTATACATAGTCTGTCATTTCATGCAGGTCAGGGCCTGGACCCTCCCCCAAGAGTTCAGGGTGAGAGTGCACTCTCACATTGTTCGATGGGAGTCCAAAGTCCTTGTGTATACTTGGGATGAGTACTGATCTGCTGCCCAAGGCTCAACAGATTCCCTAGCACTACTCACTGACACCCACATTCAGAGGGTCTTGATCAGTCCCATGCTGGATTCCCAGGCATCAGCCTGGGATTCAAGAGCTAACCCTTGTCAGGTCAGCTGTTTCTGGGGGTTAAACCAGCCTAGTCTTAATCCCTTTGGTCATCAGTCCTCCCTCTCTGTTACTAGCTTTCTTGAGTTCAGCTCAGTGCTTAGCCATGGGAGTCTGCCTCTTCTTCCTTCAGCCACTGAATGTTCTGTTTCCGAGACTCTCTGGCCATGGAATTGCAGGCTGACATTCCCCAGATCTATGTCTAAAATCCATCTATGAGAGAGTACATGCCATGTTTCTCTTTTTGTGACTGTGTTACCTCACTCAGGACGGTTTCTTCTAGTGTCATCCATTTGCCTTCAAATCTCAGGAGTCCATTGAATTTTTTCTGCTGAATAGTACTCCATTGTGGAAATGTACCACATTTTCTCTATCCACTCTTCTGTTTAGGGGCATCTAGGTTGCTTCCAAGTTCTGGCTATTACAAATAATGCTGCTATGAACACAGTGGAACAGACATCCTTGTTGTATGAATGGGCATCTTTTGGATGTATGCCTAAGAGTAGATTTGCTGGGTCTTGTGGTAGGTTTATTCCCATGTTTTGGATATACAGGGTCTTTTGTTTTTCCATACAAAATTGATTATTGTTCTTTCAAGATCTGTGAAGAATTGTGCTGGGATTTTAATGAGGATTGCATTGAATCTGTAGATTGCTTTTGGCAGGATTGCCATTTTCACTACGTTGATCCTACCTATTCAAGAGCATGGGAGATCTTTCCATTTTCTGAGGGCTTCTTTAGTTTCTTTCTTTAAAGATTCAAAGTTCTTGTGATACAGGTCTTTCACTTGTTTAGTTAGCATTACACCAAGGTATTTTATTGGGTTTGTGGCAATTGTAAAGAGTGATGTTTCTCTGATTTCTTTCTCAGCCCCTTTATCATCTGTATATATTAGGGCTACTGATTTCTGGAGTTGATATTGTAGCCTGCCTCTTTGCTGAAGGTGTTAATCAGCTGTAAGAGTTCCCTGGTAGAGTTCTTTGGGTCATTTATGTAAACTATCATATCATCTGCTAATAGTGAAATTTTAACCTCTTTCTTCCCAATTTGTTTCCTCTTGATCCCCTTTTGTTGTCGTATGGCTCTGGCTAGGACTTCAAGTACAATTTTGAAAGGTATGGAGAGAGTGGACAGCCTTGTCTTGTTCCTGATTTTAGCGGAATTGCATTGAATTTCTGTCCATTTAGTTTGATGTTGGCTATTTGTTTGCTGTATATAGCTTTTATTATGCTTAGGTATTTTCCTTTACAAAAACTTTTAGACACTAGAGTATGAGTACAGCACAGCCTTGTTGAGACAGAAGTGTACAAACAAGGCAAGACAGAGTATTCACCTGGACTACATTGAAAGGGGATATCTCACGTGGTAAAAAAAGTTTCAAGATGTGGGTATAAGGTAATGTAGAAGTCTGTAGTCACATTCCTGTATTTCTATCCATGTAAAGTGGTTTCCTGCAAAGAGAATAGTAATTTTCATTTTTTATCTATAGAGATATCTTTTTACAAAATAATGAATTCAAACAAAAACATGTGTAGTGATATGTGTGGTTTTAGGGTCAGGTGTTTTTGTGTACAAGCTTGTAATATCATAACTGGGAGAAAAGAGAAGTGGAATAGAGAGTAAGTTTAAACTGGGCTAACCTGCATGGAGGCTGATGGGAGGGACTGATAGCAGTTGTGTTTAAGAGTACAGTAAATTTGATCCCTACCAGAGATATGTAGGTAAACCTTGTCCCTTTATATTCCTCAAAAATGCAAACACAAATTAGTGATATCTTGACATGAGAATCAGGGCAATGGAGCTTGATATGAATCTATGCAATGAAAGATGTTGATGGTACTTGAGAATAATTCAACTCTGAGGATGTTCAGAGTATATAAAGAGACCTCTTTTTTCATTTTTAAATGTAAATTAGAAATTTACATGTCGCCCCCTTTCCTCCACTTACCTCCAATAACTACTTATCCCAGGATCTTCCTGATCCCCAGTTAGGATGAGACCTTCCATGAGGGATGTCGAAAGTCTGTCATAGCTGTTGGAGCAGACCTTAGGCTCTCCTCTGTGTGTCTAGGTCAAGATTGTATCCCACTATGTGGAATGGGCTCTCAAAGTCCATTTGTAAGAAAGAAATGAAACTTATGTATTACCAGAGGTCTCAGATTGCCAAGTCCTCCTCCTTGACACGTTCAGGGCTTCGGGGTTAGACCTATGCTTGTTTCCCAGATATAAGTCTGTGGTTCATGAGCTCCCACTTGTTCAGTTAAGGTGTTTCTGTGGATTGCATCAGTCTGGTTTGACCTCTTTATTTATAATTCCTCCTTCTCTGCAAATGGATCTCAGGAGTTCAGTACAGTGTTATTCTATGACTGTCTGCTTCTTCTTCCATCACCTATATTATGAAGACTCTATGATGGCATATAAGGTAGTTGTAGGCTTT
>NW_024435316.1:0-2384 GCF_017639785.1 Mesocricetus auratus | reverse complement strand
TTTCTGAGGAATCTCCACACTGATTTCCAAAGTGGCTGAACCAGTTGGCACTCCCACCAGCAATGGAGGAGTGTTCTTTGACCCAGGAATGGTGCAGTTGTGCATTATTCAATTTCCATGAGTTTGTAGGTTTTCTGCAATTTGTTTTGTTGAATTCTAATATTAAAGCGTGGTGGTCTGATAAGATACATGGAGTTATTCCAAATTTTTTGAAGCTTTTGAGGTTGGCTATGTTGCTAAGTATGTTTTTTGATTTTTGAGAAAGTTACATGTGGTGGTGAGGAGAAGGTATATTCTTTTTTATGTGGATAAAATGTTCTATAGATGTCTATTAATCCCAGTTGTGTCATTACTTCTATTAGACCCTTTGCTTCTTTGTTGAGTTTCTGTCTGGTATTCCTGTCTAGTGGAGAGAGTGGTGTGTTGAAATCTCCTACTTTTTTGTGAAGCAGAGCATATCTTTCAAGACTAGGAATGGAGAGATATTATTGATGCTGCCCTTTACAACAGTCCATCCAGAATGTACTGAAAAATATTTTTTCCCAATGGCTGCATTATTCTGGTCAAATTCTCCTTTAGAGACATCATCACAAATCTGCCATAATATTATGAAGGTGGAGCACAAATACCCTACAAATTCTCATTGACATTCAAATTCCTTTTTGGTCTAGACTGTTTCTGCACACTCTTGAATTGAACACTAAGTCTCCAGTGAGACCTGACTCTATGAAGTCCCTCCAGGAATTATTCAAAAGTTGTATGAATGAAAAGCATCCCTTAATTACACTTAAGCCTTTTATGGTCAGAGGTCAATAATTGTCTCCAAGACCTTGGCTTACTAGATAAGAGCAGATTTTGCTTGTTACAGGAAATCCAGGTTTGTCTTCCAAACAGAGGATAAATTCAGATTTCCAACTGACACCTCTGGAGACCAGACGTGAAAATGCACAGGGCCATGTCATCCCATATTTCCACAGATTGCCCTGTCCACAATTTCTCTTTTTAACTTTTATTTATATTATTTTTTCAGATAGGGTTTTATGTAGCAAAAACCTGCCTAAGCCTACTCATTATTCTGTCCCTAATTTATGGTACTGGGATCAGAGACATGTCACTATACCCCATGCATGGGAATCTCATCATTATTGTATGGTTCATTTAGTGATATACATTTCCTCATGCTGACACTTTAGGTACATTCTCTAATCTTCATTTGATGGAAAATATTAAGGGTACATGAATACACATCTGTTTCCAGCTAACAGAAATCCAATAGAATTCAATAAGTGCTAAGTGTTAGTATAATGTGCCACAGCCAGCAAGGAATGAAGTGGAAAAGATCGTCACTTCCTTCTACTTTCCCAGCTATGCCATTGCTCCCTCCATATAGGTCCTTGTCCATTAAGAAAATATTAAGATGTGTGTGTGTCTGTGTGTGTGTTGGTGTGTTGGTGTGTTTTCATGCACAGTTCCAAGTATTATCCTTCTTCACTCTGTGAGCAAAAAACATTCTGGAACACCCTTTGAATGCATTTGTGGCACCCACCATAGCAGCATTTTGGAATTGTTTCCTTTCATCCCACCCGTGTTCTAAATCTTGAGAGAAACTCTCTTTTCCTTCATTCAACAATTGGCCCTTAATTTCTATGTCACTTCATAGTATTGAGTTGAATGATTTCTGGAACAAAAATTGGTGTTCAAACTTTTATTACATTTATACATTTGTGTACATATATATTCTGTGGTTTGATTAACACATAGGAAGGCAGAGTCAAGTAAGAAATTCCACCCTTAAATGTTAAGGTTTCTGGAAATGTGATACTATTGAAGGTCACAGGCATGTGACATTTAGTGTCGCTATAGAAGAGCCAATGTGATATTAAAGAGTGACCAAGTGTGGGACTCTCATTCCTATAACTTATGTCAGCAAATGAAAATATATTTTTCTTCAGGAAAGGTAAGACAGACCTTTATTTAAGATGCTGACACAGGAGGCATAAACAGCTCTTGGAGTTCAAGGAATGCCCCCTCAGAACTTAACAGAACTTAACAGAGAACACTGAAAATAGCAAGACAGACACACTTCTATATCTCTGTGAGTATCAAGCATATTGTTTCCTGGAGAGTAGTTCTTATTGACTCGATCAGCAGAAATCTGAATGACTCTTTTCTTGATATTGGCTGGGAGACTTGTCCATATGCAGATCCCATAAAATGCAGAGATGCAAGGTAGAAGAGATTCACCTGACTGCAATTTGCAACTCCCAGTCTTGCTCAGAACTCATCTGGGACATATTCAAGTAATGCTACAGCTTTCCTGCTAAGATATGTTTATGGATGATCAGCTCAACTTCTTCTCGGCCTGCAGATTTCCTCTAGACCCT
>NW_024435315.1:0-612 GCF_017639785.1 Mesocricetus auratus | reverse complement strand
ATATTAATTGTTGAACTCACTTCTGTGCTACTGGTGTTATGTTCAGGAAGCATTCTCCTGTAGCAATTCATTCAAGGGTAACACCCACTTTCTCTTCTAAGATGTTCAGTGTGGCTGGATTTAGGTTGAGGTCTTTGATACATTTAGATTTAAGTTTTGTGTATGTCAACAGATATGGATCTATCTGCAGTCTTCTACATGCCAATATCCAGTTACACCAGCACCATCTGTTGAAGGTGCTAACTTTTTTCCATTGAATATTTTTAGCTTCTTTGTCGAAGAACAGATGATCATACATATGTGGGTTATCATCAGGGTGTTCAATTCGATTCCCTTGTTCTACCTCTCTATTTTTGTGCCAATACCAAGCTGTTTTCAGCACTATAGCTCTATAAAAGTACTTGAAGTCAGGGATGGTGTTGCCTCCAGAAGCTGATGTGTTCATTAAGGTTGTTTTGGCTATTTTGGGTCTTTGTTTTTCCATACAAAATTGATTATTTTTCTTTCAAGGTCTGTGAATAATTGTGCTCGTATTATTGTGGGATTGCATTGAATCTGTAGATTGATTTTGGCAGGATTGCCATATTTACTACATGGATCCTACCTTCCAAG
>NW_024435314.1:0-1165 GCF_017639785.1 Mesocricetus auratus | reverse complement strand
GGGAAGCAGCTGTTCCTCGGACAGCATCAGGTAAACAGGCCGGCTTCCCGGCCTGTGCTCCAGTGCCTGCAGATCGCCTGGGACCTGCACAGAGCTCCCAATCCCGGCGGGAGCCAAGCACCCCAGACTCCAGATCTTCGCTCCCACCAATGAGACCAGGAAAGGAGAGGAGGCTGGGAGTCCAGAGAAGCAGCTGTTCCTCGGGCAGCATCAGAAAAACAGCCCGGCTTCCCGGCCTGTGCTCCAGTGCCTGCAGATCGCCTGGGAACTGCACAGAGCTCCCAATCACGGCAGGAGCCAAGCACCCAGACCCCAAGTCTTCTCTCCCACCAACGAGACCAGGAAACCAGAGGAGCCAGTAAGACCAGCTGAGTAGCTGTCCCGGATCAGGTACAACAGGACACAGCATAGGGTCCAGGGGACCAGGTAAGAGGGTAAGCGACCCAGATTCCTGTTCTTCTTCTCCACCCACGGGACCAGCATTTGGACAAGGAATAGAAGAACCATCAGATTATTGGACTTGCTAGTACCCACCAAAAGTGAATTCTGGTCCCCAGACCAGTAAGGAGCTCTTTCTGCACCCACTAGAAGAAGAGATGCGAAAGAGACAATACAAAAACAGAGTCAGCAACCGAAAAACAAATATGACACCGCCAGATTCTAGAGACTCCACACCAGCAAGACCCCAACATTCCAATGCGGACGAAGCAGAAGAGAACGACCTTAAAAACACTTTCATGAAAATGATAGAGGCCCTAAAAGAGGATAATGGAAAATCCCTCAAAGAAATGGAAGAAAAAACAAACCAAAAATGCAAGAATTGGAAGAAAAAACAAACCAAAAAATGCAAGAATTGGAAGAAAAAACAAACCATAAAAGGCAGGAAATGGAAGAAGAAATGAAGCAAAAAATGCAAGAAATGGAAGAAAAAACAAAGGAAAAATGCAAGAATTCGAAGATGAATCATACCAAAAAAGGCAGGAAATGGAATAAGAAACAAAGCAAAAAATGGAAGAAATGGTAGAAAAAACAAAGCAAAAAATGAAAAAAAACAGAAGAAGAAAGAAACCAAAAAAGGCAGGAAATGGAAAAAGAAACAAAGCACAAAATGTGAGAAATGGAACAAAAAGCAAACCAAAAAATGCAAGAAATGGAAGAAAGAACA
>NW_024435313.1:0-2751 GCF_017639785.1 Mesocricetus auratus | reverse complement strand
ATATCTGCTGCAAAATTGTTTTTATGCATTATGCTGGGATGCTATTAAGCACCCTTTTGCTTTGGTAATGTGCATGCCTCGATTTGTTCCAGTTCCTGTTGAGGTGCCAAGTAGTTTAACACACAGTATGGTATCGTTAGATTTGAAGAAGTTAAGCACCTATTTTCTAATGCAATGTTATATGGGATGTTCTCATGAAGTTAAGCACATAGTATCATACATAGTCTTGTATCGTTAGTATTGACGTAGTTAAGCATGTAGTTTCACACACAGTGTTGTATTGTAAGTTTCCATGAAGTTAAGCACGTATATTCTCACACAATGTTGTATCGTTAGTTTTGAAGAAGTTAAGCACGTAGTTTTATATACTGTGTTGAATCGTTAGTTTTCATGAAGTTAATTATGTAGTTTCTTATATAGTGTTATATAGTTTGATTTCATGAAGTTAAGCACAAAGTTTCTCACACAGTATGGTACCATTTGATTTGAAGAAGTTAAGCACGTAGTTTCTAATTCAGTGTTATACGGTAAGTTTTCATGATGTTAAGCACATAGTGTCACACACAGTGTTGTATCGTTAGTATTGACGTAGTTAAGCATGCAGTTTCACACACAGTGTTGTATTGTAAGTTTCCATGAAGTTAAGCACGTATATTCTCACACAATGTTGTATCGTTAGTTTTGAAGAAGTTAAGCACGTAGTTTTATATACTGTGTTGAATCGTTAGTTTTCATGAAGTTAATTATGTAGTTTCTTATATAGTGTTATATAGTTTGATTTCATGAAGTTAAGCACAAAGTTTCTCACACAGTATGGTACCATTTGATTTGAAGAAGTTAAGCACGTAGTTTCTAATGCAGTGTTATACGGTAAGTTTTCATGAAGTTAAGCACATAGTGTCACACACAGTGTTGTATCGTTATTTTTGAAGAAGGTAAGCACCTGGTTTCTAATACGGTGTTATAAGGGAATTTCTCATGAAGTTAAGCACATAGTTTCACACACAGTGTTGTATCGTTAGTTTTGACGAAGTTAAGCATGTAGTTTCACACACAGTGTTGTATTGTAAGTTTCCATGAAGTTAAGTTAAGCACGTATATTCTCACACAAGGTTGCATCGTTAGTTTTGAAGTAGTTAAGCACGAAGTTTTATATACTGTGTTGTATCGTTAGTTTTCATGAAGTAATTATGTAGTTTCTCATATAGTGTTATATAGTTA
The DNA here is from genome assembly GCF_017639785.1 of Mesocricetus auratus. Classification (NCBI taxonomy): domain Eukaryota; kingdom Metazoa; phylum Chordata; class Mammalia; order Rodentia; family Cricetidae; genus Mesocricetus; species Mesocricetus auratus. The sequence continues at coordinate 1,530 of NW_024435313.1, read as the reverse complement.
GATTTCATGAAGTTAAGCACATAGATTCACACACAGTGTGGTATCGTTAGATTTGAAGAAGTTAAGTACGTAGTTTCTAATGCAGTGTTATATGGTAAGTTTTCATGAAGTTAAGCACAAAGTATCACCCACAGTGTTGTATCGTTAGTTTTGAAGAAGTTAAACACGTAGTTTCAAATAAAGTGTTATATGGGATGTTCTCATGAATTTAAGCACATAGTTTCACACACGGTGATGTATCGTTAGTTTTGACGAAGTTAAGCATGTAGTTTCACACACAGTGTTGTTTGTAAGTTTCCATGAAGTTAAGCACGTATATTCTCACACAATGTTGTATCGTTAGCTTTGAAGCAGTAAAGCCCGTAGTTTCTAGTACAGTGTTATATGGGAAGTTCTCATGAAGTTTAGCACATAGTTTCACACACAGTGTTGTTTCATTAGTTTTGACGAAGTTAAGCATGTAGGTTCACACACAGTGTTGTAAGTTCCCATGAAGGTAAGCACGTATATTCTCACACAATATTGTATCGTTATTTAAATAGAAGTTAAGCTCGTAGTTTTATATACCGTGTTGTATCGTTAGTTTTCATGAAGTTAATTATGTAGTTTCTCATATACTCTTATATAGTTTTATTTCATGAAGTTAAGCACATAGTTTCACACACAGTGTTGTATCGTTAGATTTGAAGAAGTTAAGTACGTAGTTTCTAATGCAGTTTTATATGGTAAGTTTTCCTGAAGTTAAACACACAGTATCACACACAGTGTTGCATCGTTAGTTTTGAAGAAGTTAAGCACATAGTTTCTAATACAGTGTTATAAGGGAAGTTTTCATGATGTTAAGCACATAGATTCATACACTGTGTTGTATCGTTAGTTTTGAAATTTTAACCATGAAGTTTAACATACTGTGTTTTATTTTTAGTTTCCTTGAACTGAAGCACGTATTTTCTCACACAATGTTGTATCGTTAGTTATGAAGAACTTAAGCACGTAGTTTCTAATACATTGTTATATGGAAAGTTCTCATGAAGTTAAGCACATAATTTCACACACAGTGTTGTATCGTTAGTTTTGACGAAGTTAAGCATGTAGATTCACACACAGTGTTGTATTGTAAGTTTCCATGAAGTTAAGCATGTGTATTCTCACACAATATTGTATCGTTAGTTTTGAAGAAGTTAAACACATAGTTTTATATACTGTGTTGTATCGTTAGTTTTCATGAAGTTAATTATGTAGTTTCTCATATAGTGTTATATAGTTAGATTTCATGAAGTTAAGCACATAGTTTCACACACAGTGTGGTATCCGTAGATTTTAAGAAATTAAGCACATAGTTTCTAATGCAGTGTTATATTGTAAGTTTTCATGAAGTTAAGCACATAGTATCATAGACAGTGTTGTATCATGAGTTTTGAAGAAGTTAAGCACGTTGTTTCTAATACAGTGTTATAAGGGAAGTTCTCATGAAGTTAAGCACATATTTGCACCCACAGTGTTGTTTCGTTAGTTTTGTAGAAGTTAAGC
>NW_024435312.1:0-2826 GCF_017639785.1 Mesocricetus auratus | reverse complement strand
CGCCATGCACAAAATTTAAGTCCAAATGGATCAAAGACCTCAACATAAATCCAGCCACACTGAACCTCTTAGAAGAGAAAGTGGGTGGTACCCTTGAACGAATTGGTACAGGAGACAGCTTCCTGAACATAACACCAGTAGCACAGACAGTGAGATCAACAATTAATAAATGGGACCTACTGAAACTGAGAAGCTTCTGTAAGGCAAAGGACACAGTCAGCAAGACAAAAAGGCAGCCCACAGAATGGGAAAAATATTCACTAATCCCACATCTGACAGAGGGTTGATCTCCAAAATTTACAAAGAACTCAAGAAGCAAGTCCCCAAAACAGCAAAGGACACAATTAAGAAGTGGGCTGCAGAACTAAATAGAGAGTTTTCAATGGAGGAGTCTAAAATGGCTGAGAGGCACTTGAGAAAGTGCTCAACATCCTTAGCCATCCGGGAAATGCAAATCAAAGCAACTCTGAGATACCATCTCACCCCTGTCAGAATGGCTAAAATCAAAAACACCAATGACAATTTATGCTGGAGAGGATGTGGTGAAAGGGGGACACTCCTCCATTGCTGGTGGGAGTGCCAACTGGTTCAGCCACTTTGGAAAGCAGTATGGAGATTCCTCAGAAAAATGGGAATAAACCTACCACAAGACCCAGCAACTCCACTCTTAGGCATATATCCAAAAGATGCCCATTCATACAACAAAGAGGTCTGTTCCACTATGTTCATAGCAGCTTTATTTGTAATTGCCAGAACGTGGAAACAACCTAGATGTCCCTCACCTGAAGAGTGGATAGAGAAAATGTGGTACATCTACACAATGGAGTGCTATTCAGCAGAAAAAAATAATGGAATCATGAGATTCGCAGGCAAATGGATGACACTAGAAGAAACCATCCTGAGTGAGGTAACCCAGTCACAAAAAGAGAAACATGGCATGTACTCTCTCATATATGGATTTTAGACATAGATCTGGGGAGTGCCAGCCTACAATCCTATGGCCAGAGAGTCTGAGAAACAGAAACTTTATTTAGTGGCTGATCGAAGAAGAGGCAGACTCCCTTGGTTAAGTACTGAGCTGAACTCAAGAAAGCCAGTAACAGAGAGGGAGGACTGATGATCAAAGGGATTAAGACTGGGCTGGTTTAACCCCCAGAAACAGCTGACCAGACAAAGGTTAACTCTTGAATCCCAGGCATCAGCCTGGGAATCCAGCATGGGACTGATCAAGACCCCCTGAATCTGGGTGTCAGTGAAGAGGCCTAGGGAATCTATTGAGCCTTGGGCAGCAGATCAGTACCCATCCCAAGTATACACACGGACTTTCGACTCCAATAGAACATTGTGAGGTGCACTCTCACCCAGAACTCTTGGGAAAGGGTCTAGGCCCTGCCCTATATGAAATGACACACTATGGACACCCCCATGGAGGGCCTCACCCTCCCTGGAGAAATGAGAGGATAACGGGGGGGGGAGGGGAGGGCACGGGAGGAAGGGAGGGAATGGGAGAGGGACCTGGAACTGACTTGTGAAGCAACCTTGATTCTTATCTAAAGTTAAACTGGAAAATAAAATTAAAAAAAAAAGAAATGGAAGAGAAAACAAACCAAAAAATGCAAGAACTGGAAGAAAAAACAAACCAAAAAAGGCAGGAAATGGAAGAAGAAACAAAGCAAAAAATGCAAGAAATGGAAGAAGAATCAAGGCAAAAAATGCAGGAAATGGAAGAAGAAATAAAGCAAAAAATGCAAGAAATGGAACAAAAAGCAAACCAAAAAATGCAAGAAATGGAAGAAACAACAAACCAAAAAAATTCATAAAAGGCAAAAACTGGATGAAAAGATAAACCCGAAAATTGCAAGAAGCAATGCAAACACTGCAAGGGTTGCAAACTGAAATAGAGACAATAAAAACACATTCTGAAGAAAGGCAGGAAATAGAAAAGCTGGGCAAACAGTGAGGTACTGTCGATACAAGCATTGCCAACAGAATAGAAGAGATGGAAGACAGAATCTCAAGTGTTGAAGATACACTAGGAGAAATCGATTCATCAACCAAAGAAAACCATAAGTTCAACAAATCCTTAACACAAAACATCCAGGAAATATGGGACAGCATGAAATGACCAAACCTAAGAATAATAGGTATAGAAGAAGGAGAAGAAAACCACCTCAATGGGGCAGAAGGCATATTCAACAAAATCATAGAAGAAAACTTTCCCAACCTTAAGAAAGACATGCCAATGAAGGTACAAGATGCTTACAGAACACCAAATAGAGTGAACCACAAAAAAATCCCCTTGCCACATAATAATCAAGACTCAAAATATATAGAGTAAAGTAAGAATATTAAGAGGAGCTAAGGAAAATGTCAAGTAACATATAAAGGCAGACCTATCAGAATTACACCTGACTTCTCCATGTAAACTCTGAAAGCCAGAAGGTCCTAGACATATATTCTACCAAAACTAAGACACCATGGATGCCAACAAAGACTACTATACCCAGCAAAGTTCTCAATCACTATAGATGGAGAAAACAAGATATTCCATGACAAAACTAGGTTCAAGCAATACGTATCCACTAACCCATCCCTACAGAAAATTTTGGAAGGTAGACTCCAACGCAAGGAAGCTAACTACAACCAGAAAACATAGGCATTAGAGAATCCTTCTCTACCAACAGCCAAAAGAACAAAGGGGTGAAATTCCACACAAAATCCCGCCACCAACAACCATTGCAAATCAAAGAAGGATGAGCAATCAATGGACATTAATATCCCTCAAAATTGATGGCCTTAACTCACCCATAAATTCAAAGACAGAAC